>NW_021163099.1:0-132500 GCF_004324835.1 Dendronephthya gigantea
ATTATATATATATATATATATATATCATATATATTTATATATATATATATATATATATATATATATATATACACACCCATTTGCAAAAACGTTGGCCGCAAATAGATAGATACTCGAAATCTAATTAGAATTGCAATTGCATATGATTACATTTGCATGGATTTCAATCATATTACACAACATATGCAATTCTAATTAGATTTCGCGTATTATATAATATATATATATATATATATTTTATATATATATATATATATATATATATATATATTATATATATATATATATATATATACACCCGTTTGCAAAAACGTTGGCCGCAGATAGATATATAGATAGATACGCGAAATCTAATTAGAATTGCATATGTTGTGTAATATGATTGAAATCCCATGCAAATGTAATCATATGCAATTGCAATTCTAATTAGATTTCGAGTATCTATCTATTTGCGGCCAACGTTTTTGCAAATGGGTGTGTATATATATATATATATATATATATATATATATATATATATATATGTATATATATATATATATATATATATATATATTATATATATATATATATATATATATATATACATATAGTATATATATACCTGACGTACTATAGCTCATTCAATATCCGCCATCTTTGGCTTTACTTTTTGGCCTGATAGAAGTCTTAATTTCTTACTGCAGAGATATGTTGAGCTCACTGCTGCCAACTTGTCTTGTGTCTATAAGGCATATGGCGCAATCTCGTTCCCCGAGCCCGTGATTCATCTGGCGAAAAAACAAAGGCTCTGAGATAATCGAAATCAGAATTGATTCCAGATACAGTTAAACCTTATGACATTAACCTTCAACTAGTTGATGTGAACCAAGTTGAAGACATTGATTCAAATCCAGCCTCAAGTTGAAAGGCTCATTCGGTTTTCGACGTGTAGAACGAAGACCACTATGTTCTCGATATGTCAAAGAGCTCTTGGTTCTCAATACGTTGAAGAGCACTTGGTTCTCAATAATTATGTTAAAGAACATTTGGGTCTCGACATGTCGAAGACCACTTGGTTCTCAAATCTCAATAAATTATGTTGAAGAGCACTTGGTTCTCGACATGTTGAAGAGCACTTGGTTCTCGAAATGTCGAAGTCCACTTGATGCCTTACTAACGCTGGTAAATATCATTTGATTCAGTACAATTGGAATTATATTGTATACGTGTTATATGTCAGTCGATTATCCACTGCATACAGACGTACACATGCAAAAATTGTGCATTTAAGTATAGTTATATATTTTTTTCATTTGTTTGCTAACTTGCCATTGCGAAAGTATAGAAAATGATGCTCTAGCTTGCAATTTTTCATTGCGAAAAACAATAGAATTAACACGTTCAGTTTCACGGCTTGCAGGCAGATGTTCCAGAACTAATAGCTAATGTTCCGGTCAATAAAGAGTCATTATTCGATAACTTTCATCAAATATTGCTTTTTCAAAATTGAATGTGTATTAAATTTATGCTAAACAGTTAATCTAGCTGTTAACTAGTACTCATGTTTAACCCTCATATGAAGAACAAAAATCACAGGAAAAAGAGGACTATGCCCTGTAATTTAGCTTCAGTACCAAAAAATATGGATTATACGAAGTTCAAGAACGGAAGCATTCTGATGCTCCAGAAAATAGCAACCATTACGGCAACAATATATTAATTCGTGCCGATGAATGAAAAGTCAAAACGGCTAGTGTCTGGAACTTCCTAAATGCTGTATTTACATGTGATAGCAATATTGAACAAAAGCACGACTAACACTTTAAGTTCAATCACCGCTTTTAATTGAAATAATATATATAGAAAGACTTTATTGGGAATGAATAAAGATACGAATTTAATATCATTTGGTCACAATTTATTTGTAGTTATACCGGCAGATTCCAGGTGACAACAAAATTAAGGCAGACTTAAACAATGCTTGCTACTAGTTTTGAGAGAATTGAAGCCCATGAAAACTGAATCTCTAAAGCTGGTCGATGAAGCTTTAATTTTCAAGTACACAGCTGGATGCTTATTTACGCACTACTCGAGTGAAAGTTGGCATGTCAATATAGATGAGAACTATTACAATTCTACTGACCTTGAGTAAGCCGTTGAGATCTGAGCAAGAATTTATTAGCTATAGTAATTTTGAATGAGGGAAGTGGTGTTTACAGCTTACATTATAGAGAATTTTTTTTACAACATAAAATAGAAAAGCAAATGCAAAATAATCTCAACTCTGTCGTTGTTAGATTGAAACATTTTTAATTCACGTTTGTATTCACGTAAAAAATGTGTACAGATGAAAATTAACTTTCTCAACAATGTTCAACAACGTCCGATAGCTAAATACTTTTTCGAATTCAGATTGATAGAAATTGCATCCGTTGTCTTTAAATAAACATATAGAAATTAAAACTATTTTTGGATTCTACAAGTGCATAGAATAAAGAATTATTGAGACGTCACACGATGTTCACCTGAGCCTCGCTTCAGCAGATGAAATTGACCTTGGTCTGAATAATTCCTGATATCATGCTTTGATTCATCCAATAATATCTCAATATTCACATGTCGACATTGTCAGGTTTCATTGCGCATGCGTGGTTTTCTTTTTCTTTAGTGGAAAGATTATCACCGCACCCACTAGGCAGATGTCCACTTGGCATATGGCAAGCAACACGTCCAAATCGGAGCTGAGAATTGTCCCATCCAGGGAAATCTTTTGGATAATCCATCTCAGCCCAGTAACTGAGGTCACTATTTGCAGTTATTATTATTATTATTATTATTAAAGGTTTATTGAATATATAAAATTGCACCGAAGTGAAATACTTTATATTTACAAGTATTGTAACTCTATTAAAAACAATATATAGTAGCAGATAATTTAAATATAAATATTCTATTTACATGATTTCTCCTACATACATGCATTAAATGTTACAAGAAGTTGTAACGATTATAAATAACTATATAGATATTGTTAAAATATTGACGATTTGGATATATACTATATGTCCTACATACGTTAAGAAATATTATAATTAACTGGATATATTATTTGAATATTGGGTTAACGCTGGAAAGAAACTGCGTTTAAATCGGTCCGTACTACATTTAAAAATAGACAAGCTATCCGAGTTGCGGAGTGATCGACCATGTTCACTGAGCCTTGAATTAGGTATAAGTGCATTGAGTTTGTTATCACTATTTAACTTTATCTTTTGGAAGAGATTAAAGCACAGACGTTGTCTATTTTCATCCAGCCGCACGCAATCTGCAGCAGACAGTGCTTCTCTGTACGATAAACTTGGGTAAATTATTCTTAGAACTCTCCTCTGTAACCGTTCAATTTGGTCGCTAAGATACGATGGTAGGTTTGTGTGCCAAACTGGGCAACAGTACTCCAAGACCGAACGAATAAGTGCAGTATAAATTGTTAATAAATCATCTGCGGTCATACCACTTTTCTTTAAGGTGCGTATAATGTGAAGCCGCTTAGCTGCTTTCTTTGTAATCATTTTAACATGATCAGCCCATTTTAGCGAACTATTTAATACGGTACCAAGAACCTTGTGGCAGTCAACAACATCTATTGCTGTTCCGTCAATAGTTAGCGGTTCTAACATAGGCGTATCACGGAAGAAACAAGTCCTTAGCTCTTTACATTTTTTCACGTTTAACTTCATATTTTGCGGAGGCCCAAGAGGATATATAATCAAGATCTGACTGGATTGTTGAGATGCCATGTTTGGGTATGACTTCGGAAGCAGTGAGATCATCTACATATTTCCAATAATCGCAGGTTGGTAGGGCGAGATCATTGATCATAACAAGAAACAATATAGGGCCCAATTTTGTGCCCTGTGGGACACCAGCGTTCGCCGTGAGCCATTCCGACAAAGATTTACCCAACTTAACCCGTTGTTTACGATTTGACAAGAAACTGCATATCCAGGGCAAAAGTGACCTTCGTACTCCCAAAAGGAACAACTTGGTGATCAAGATGTTAAGGTTAATGCGGTCAAAGGCCTTGCTAAAGTCTAAGAAACAAATTCGCAAATACTGACCGGGCGTGTCCAGATTTAACAGCCAATTATGAAACATGTCTAAAAGGCATAGAGTTGTAGATGTGCCCTTTGTAACGCCGAACTGTTTATGATCTATCTTGTGTGCGATATCTTCAAGAATCATTTCTGCTACAAATTCCTCCATTATTTTAGAGATGCAGGGCGTTAAAGAGATTGGTCGTAAGTCGCTTTCCTCTTTCGGTGGTTTTTCTTTAGGGATTGGAATAATATTCGCAGATTTCCAAGTATCAGGAACGATTCCAGAAGATAAAGAAAGGTTAAAAAGATCAGTAATTGGTTCAGCCAGTTCATGAGCGAATTCTTTCAAAAGCCGCGGTGGAATATTGTCTGGACCCATTGCTTTATAAGGGTTGAGATTTTGTAATTTCATACAGACTTGATAAGAAAGTATCACCGGTACTTGCTCAGCCGCTGGCAGAAATGCTGGTAACTCGTGAATATCAAGGGGAGGAATATCTGAATTCACCGCGATATAAAATTCATTTAAGGAGTTTACTAATTGATCGTCCGTCAAAGTTACTCCATTCTTTTCGAAATGAATTGGCGCTATATTATTAGATTGACCAGATATTCGCTTGACAAGCTTCCACCAAGATCTAGTATCGCTCTTCTTCAGATGTTGAACTTTATCTGCATAAAACTTCCGTTTTCTTTCTATTATCTCTAATCTTACTTTGTCTCTATAGTGGTGCCAAAGATTTGTATTTCCACTGTGAAATGCCCGTTGCCGTAGTATAATCAGATTCTTTAAGGATGTTGTCATCCAAGGCTTATCAAAAGGATGTAGTTTGACAGTTTTTATAGGGAAAAATTTATCTATAGCTGCCAAAATATTTGAGGTGAATGCACTGACGAGCTCTTCTATGGTAAGGTTTTGACCATCGACAGGCCAGTCTTGGCGAGTCGCCCACCGGCCAAAAGCTTCTCGCGCGGACTGTGGAAAGCACCGATAATGTCGTTTACTGGCAGTCGTTGATATGTTAACATGTGCATTAATTCTGGGGAGCCATTTCACTATTTCATGGTCTGACGTGCCGGGGGGCAATTGTTGTTGGAATATTGTAAAATGGGTAAATATTTGTTATTATTAAGTCTAAAATAGCGGAACCCCTTGTGGGAGTGGTTACCACTTGAGACAAATTGTGGCAGCTAAGTAACTCAGAAATATCTAAGTTGTTAAAATCGCCTAACAGAACGATGCCACATTCTGGGTGCATATTTCGAACAACATCCAAAGTTTCAACTAGATACGCTACAAGGTCGCGTTGCTCTTGTATAGGCTTGTCAGGAGGGCTGTAAACAATTCCAATTATTATCCCAGTGATAGATCTTGGGAGACGAAAGGGTCTAATCCATACCCACATCCATTCATACATACGATTTTCGAGGTCGTCACGTCGCCTGGAAGGGATGGTTTCTGATACATAAGCACAAACTCCTCCTCCTCTACCGCATAGTCTATCACGTCGAAAAAAGTTATACTTTGGGATTTGTAGGAGATTATTATCAATACCGTCATGTAGCCATGTTTCAGAAATAGCTACAAAATCAGCGACATTATGTTGTAACAATAAATCAAGTTCATCCACCTTTGGGAGAAGGGATCGCACATTAGCAGACAAAAATTTCGGTAGTTGCGACCTCGTAGTAGCTGGAGTTGCTGGTTTAATATTTATTAAATTAGAAGGATTTCTAAATCTTTTATTATTAACCATAGGGGAGTAACGTGATATAGAACAGTGGGACTTTCGCGAGGTTACCCGAACCGGGATATGATGATTAATACCATTATTTACTATCGTAATGTCGCACGGACAAATGTCAGGTAATCTTGCCAACTTGAGTCCCGTTTCCGTCTCCAACAAAAATCCCGATCATGCGTTGTGGGCTTACTTTTAACTGATCTTTTCAGCTGGTTGGTTTGATTTTGTTTAGTTCGTAGCTGTTGTTGTACGAAAAGGGTTGTATGAGGTGGAAACTTGGGTACATTTATTTCGATTACTTTAGGACTTCTGGGTTGGCTCTGGTTAGGTGGGTAATTCTGATTTTGGGTAGTCTGGTTTACAGGTGGTATGCCTTTTTGTCTACGATGTGGAGGTTTTTTCTTCTGCGGGTAAGTAGTTGTTGGCTTATATATGCTTGAAAGACCCTTTCCATGCTTTTTACGGTGGTCAATAGGTTCTTTGGAAGGACTACTGGATGGATTACGCTTTTGAACGTGAGCGTTTTTTTATAGGACCTCTTATAAGCTATCACGCTTGTTTGCCTTCGATTATTAAGTCTCTCCTGTTGGTGACTTGATGGGGTTGTTTGATTGATTAAAAATCTACTGTTATGCCTTTCACGATATTGAGAGATTTGCTCAGAGAAAGAATCAGCAGACTTTGACGCTCCAATATTCACCCGACTGATCTGGCTATGGGGTGACTCGTCACTGTTATTAGAGCTTCTCTTTTGGTTTTGCGGATGGGATGGTAGATTGGTTTGCGCCTTTAAATAGTTGCTTTTTTGCTTTTCTCGGTAATCGTTTAGTTGTACATTTATGGCATTACATGACACTTCGTCGATATGCTTTTGTGTTTCTATTTGCGTTGTGGTAATTAAGGGCATAATAGGTATTGTTGTGTGGGAGATGGTTTCTTTGTCGGCATACCCATTTAAATTATGCAAAGATTGGAGCAATTGATCGTTTAAGCACCCGAGGTCTTGACTTAGTTGTTTTGCTTTATTAATTTCGCTTCGAAGCTCTTCTTTTAATTCGCCTATTTCCAAAAGTTCGTCGCTTCTGCTAAAACATATTTGTTGCGTATTTGCCAAACTTTGCAAAGAGTCAATCCTTACTTGTAGAATTTCCAAGGCTAGTTTAATATCCCCTAATTCCTCTGCACTATCGACATGACTACAAACGGGGTTTGAGTTTCCAGCGTCTTCCTCAGTGGGTGTTTCTATATGAGGATTTGACAGAGACAATTCCTGGCAGATCCCAAGTACAATTTGCTCAAAAGTCTTACCAGATTCTCCGTGGAATACCATAGTTTGTTGCTTACCCTTGTACCAAGTTAGCACGAGGTCTGAGAGCGAACTCGTAAATCGCTTTGCACTGCCGCCAGGCGATGACCACTTGCCCGATTCTGCAATAACATCGTCGACGAAATTTTTCAATAAATCGAGGTCACCAGACCATTTTAAACGTTCATCATTATGTGAGAGGTGTATGCAATATTTAATGTGATTGTATACACGGGATTTCCACTTTCCAGCGTTTTTAGATGAATAAGTTTCAACACAGCTATCAGAAAGTGTTGCCACCATGTTGTCGAAGTCAAGTGAGTTATAAGTTATAACTTGAAGGTAATTCTTTCTTTTATTTTAAAAAATAATTTACTTTTGATACGACTATATAATGTTTTTAATCGTTTCAATGAATTCTGAAATTTTGTCAGAAATTTTGTCACTGGCCGAAACACCTTTTATAAAGTCGAGGTCTTTTAAAATAAAGAAGTGGGCGGGCCGGGTAAAACCTTATTTAAAAGATCACGCGATAGCCTTATGAGCCATATAATCGTTTTCAAAAGAAAATGAGAAACAATATCGGGTCTGGTAAAATAATCATGAATGCCAGGGTGCATGGTATACTTGCTGCACCGTCCGGTGAAGACAGAACTGCCTCTGCATGCATCGCTTTAAACGTTATGTGTGTTCGTGCAATGTCAGCAATGTTGCTGTGTACTCTATTGGGCACTTATTAATAGTTAGTTTAACATAGAAAAACAGTTGTGTTTGTTTTTCAAAGTAATATTATACCTAAATATTGTGAACTTTATTGCTTCAGAACTTGTTGTTCAGAATTTTTTTACAGTCTAATTAGGTAGCAGTCAGCATTGCATCTCAACTGTATCGTTACGTAACGCCACCTAATATGATAATGGTACTTAGGTTACCTTATGTACTTCGAGTGGTACTTCTAATTACTCTTATCAAACACACCGCTAGAATGTTTACTGCTCAAATTAAGGTGTGTTGTCCAACAGCGAAGATTGCAAACTATTTTATTATTTTTAATTTGTTACATTGGATTTGACTAAATTTTGATAGTCCATCTTCAAGGACGGAATCCAACTACACGAAATAGCGTCCAGCGTTTTTTATCGTCATCTTATTCCCTTTCTGTGTGTACAGCCTGTGTTGCATTTCAACCGTGTCGTGAAGAAACACCCCTATTATAATGTTAGATGTCAGGTTTCGCTATGTGGGTAGAATTTCAAGAGGGGCATGCATGTTTAAGGACCCTGTATAAAACATGTATTTTTTTTCTAAAATCGTGGTTTAATTTCACAGCTTGCTTTTCCTTTAGAAAATTCAACTACATGAATACATGAATTATGAGCGGCTTTGAAAGCTCAAGTCGAAGTATGACTAAGCGTTCTAGTTTCTATAATTGTATTCATCACATTAAAAGGGAATTATGCATATGACTATCTTTGTGTTCAACATGCTGGATTCATGTGAACTAGGCATCTACGAAATTGTCATCCATAGAGACAAACTAGCGTTGCTTCCATCCAAAACGTATAACACAAGGATGCACCGACCTCGATGTCTTTTAATACAAACTTAGCAAAATTACATTGAACACAAGTTCGGAAATCACTGCTTCACTTTTGATAATCGATAATACCAGCATTGTCAGAATGAGGGGATCGGAAGATCTATTTCCCAATAAAGGTTTCCCATTGCTAAGATTGTTATTCTTGCAAGCAGAGTTTTACTGTGAAACACAGATTTGATGGTGAGAATAATGAGACCGCGTCATTCTCATAGAAGTAGAAACATAATGGGTATTGCAACTACCGTACCACAATTTGTGAACTTTGTTGCTTCAGAACTTGTTGAATATTTTTTTCAGTTTAAACCGGTATCAGGCTGCATTACATCTGTATGGTTATATATACGTAACGCCACTTAATATGATAATGGTACTTTGGTTATCCTATATCTGTACATACTTCGAGTGGTACTTCAAAGTACTTTAATCAGTACACCGCTAATATATTTATTCCTCAAAATTAAGGTGTGTTGTCCAACAGCGAAGCTCCCAAACCCAAAAAGTTTGATGGTTCATCTTCAATGACAAATGAAAATTAGAATATGCTTGAATATTAGATAACTATTCGATAAATATGCTAAAATTTAACTGTCTGCAAAATTGCAATACACAGAGAGAAACGATAACGGGGCTTGGATAAAAGCATGTAAAACAGGGAGTATATAGTTTATGAATGGTTGGAGATTATCTGATGAACATGAATTCCAGAACGCACAAGATTCCCAGAAGCAAAGTTCCGTATTTTAGCATAACTATCATCATGTATAGAAATCAAATCAGACCCTTTAGTTTCAACTCGTTATTTCTTAATGTTAGGTAAGTGAGAGAACGCTGCATGCAGCACGTTAAGTATATAAACCAATCACGACAATTTTTTTTATATTCCGTCATATCTCATTCAAAATTTATCAGAACTTTAATACCTTTGTAAAAGCTTTTTTCTGTGCAAGGCGGCATCTAGATCTTCATTCGAAAGTTTATAGCTAATAACTACACGCAAATAACGACCAGCGTTTTTTGTCGTCATTTTTTTCCCTTTCTGTTTGTACAGCCTGTGTTGCATTTCAACCGTGTCGTCAAACACCGCTTATTATAATGTTAAATATCAAGTTTCGCTATTTCCGGACTATTTATAGAGGGGCTTGAATACTTGAATTTTTAGCGTCTTTGAAAGCTCAAGTCGTTCTAGTTTCTATAATTATATCCATCACATTAAAAATTAATTATTCATATGAGTATCATGTGTTCAACATGCTGCATTCATGGGAACTAGGCATCTACCACATTGTCATGCATACAGACAAACTAGCGTTGCTTTCGTCCAAAATGCACCGACCTCGATGTCTATTAATACAAACTTAGACAAATAACATTTAACAAAAGTTCGGAAATCTATGGTTCACTTTTGATAATCGATAACACCAAGGCATTGTGACAATAAGCTGATCGGAAGATCTAATTTTTGTAATAGATTTCCCAATAAAAGTTTCCCATTGTTAAGATTGTATTCTTGCGAGCAAAGTTTTATTGTGAAACACAGATTTGATAGTGAGAATCATGAGACCACGATATTTTCATGGAAGTGGAACATAATGGGTATTGCAATTAACAAAGATGCGTGAATTGTGATAGTTCTTTTGTCCAAGCAATTTTTGTTCAATAGCACCACTTTTAGCCCATGGAATTGCATTGCAAAAGATATGTATGTAATTAATCCCCGAGCCTAATACTAATTACTAATTATTATTATTATTATTATTATTATTATTATTATTATTATTATATTATTATTATTATTATTATTATTATTATTATTATTATTATTATTATTATTATTATTATTATTATTATTATTATTATTATTATTATTATTATTATTATTATTATTATTATTATTATTATTATTATTATTATTATTATTATTTTATTATTATTATTATTATTATTATTATTATTATTATTATTATTATTATTATTATTATTATTTTTATTATTATTATTATTAATATTATTATTATTATTATTATTAATATTATTATTATTATTATTATTATTATTATTATTATATTATTATTATTATTATTATTATTATTATTATTATTATTATAATTATTATTATTATTATTATTAATTATTAATTCGGGTACTAATTCCGCCCGGAGATTTTAATTACGCCCGGGAATGCAAATGCGAAATGAAAGTTGTCCGCCATTATGTCATGGACGTTGGGCGTTTTTGTAAATTATGCGCATGCGTGAGTATAAGACGAGTTAAAACTGGTAACTAGCAAACGTTTACAAACGTGTGATTGGTTAAATTAAAGTTTGGGTTCACGTCAGCATAACTGATATTTTGAATTATAAAACTTTTTTAAATAACATTTTTCATTTGGATGGTCTTAAAAACATACGAAAAATTGACTCGTAAAATTGATTAAAATATAATGTAAAAGAGGCTTTGGATAGAAAAATTTTCATTCAAATGGATGGTAAAAAATCTACGATTTTGAAACATTTTTAGAGTGTTTTTGAACAGGTAAATGGGTAGATTTTGTATTTTAAAGCATGCAAGTATTTTGTAAGTTTAATATGTGGATTTATCAACAAATGTATGACACCTCTTTGAATTTACTCGTTAATTTCGTTGAAATGATTTTGATTTGGAAAGTATTTATTTTTGAAGGTGAATTTGTTTAAAAAGTAATTGAAATTTCGCTAAAAATTGTAGTATTTAAAACTATTCGTAGCACAATTATGATTATAGTCGAATTTGATTGCTCGAGAGTCGACTTTAAAATTGTACCAAGATATAGGATTTTACTTTACGACTTCGATCATTCAGCAGAAACGAGTATTATAGAATTTCAATGATGGAAATATAAGTTTATTGCTTCAGGCGAGGGGACTTTGCATGCAATGTATTTCTAGTAACAGTATTTGCACAGGCTTGGATATATAAGATCTTGTCTACTATAAGATGTTATATAAGATCTTGTCTACTCTTGTCTTGTCTCGTCATTATCTGACCGACCATATTGTATGCATTATTATTCTATATAATATATGAATGGTGCAAAGGTAACGACAAAAATTTTGCGACTCTGGGAAAATGTGAGCAAAGCCGTGATAATGAAAAGGGTGGCTTTGTTTACTAACGAGATGCGACTAGCGACCACATTTTTCATTTTAATATCCCTTTTTGAAACGTAATTGGTTTATCTAATCTTTATTACGATTTTATGAGACTTTTGATAACGGGGATTATGAATTATAAGGATGCATGTAAATGTATTATTTTTCCGTCATGAAAGGCAACGACAATAATTTAGCAATTCTGAAATTATTGAGAAAGGTTACTTTAATTGGTCATGAACGAGGCGTGATTAGTAATAACTTCACCTCCATGCAGATTCAAAGTTGTTTCAATGAATTATTCAAGTGAATCGAAGTTGCTGCCAATTTAAATTTTCTATATTTTTAAACAATAAAACATATTCATGAAGTCTAGCGCACGTCGCACGACGTTTACACATTAGTTACATGCGAGAGGGAAATTTAGTAAAAGATCTAGATGCATACATGTTATATGAGGGAGATTTGGTATACAAAGAAGTGCATTGTGTTCCATTATAATAGTAGACAGAGAAGTTTGCATCACCTGCGAGAACAAAGAAATTCGCCACCCTTGTGTACGCATGGAGTACCGATTCTTTTTTGTCGAAATGCATTGCTATAGTTACCCCAATGGAGATGCTGTATAATATACTTTATAGCAAGTATGTTATCATAATTTATAGTGACTTAGCTATTGTCATTAATGCCGGTTTGACAAAGGGCGGCGCGAAGCGCTTGGCGAGGATACGTACTGAAGATTTTAATTACGCGCCCTGGAGTTCAATACAAGTTTAAACAGGTAATTTTAGCAAACGTTGCAAATTGACGTTAACATGCGATTGCCTAAATTAAAAATTCGGTTCGCGAATGTGAAAAGAAAAAATGTGAAAGGGAATTGAAAAGGGCCTTGATACCTAAAAAACTTTGATTTTAATGTATGATAAAGCCTTTTCAGAGTGTTTTTTGCAGTAAATGTGATTTGCATATAAAATTATTGTATTTTAAACACGTATTTATTATCAACCAATGTATGACATTTCTTTGAAGTTATTCAGCAATTTCTTTTCAATTAATTGGAAAGCAATTATTTCAAATAAGTTTAATAAAGGTGAATATGGTTGAAAAAGCAGTTGAAATTTCGCTAGGAATTGTAGTATTTAAAACTATTCGTTGCGCATTTATAATTGAATTTTATGCTCAAAAACATTCCGCTGTTGGAAGTATATGTTAATTGCTTCAGGCTAGGGGATATTGCTTGCGTGTTCTTGTATTTTTGTATCGTTATTGCGTCTGGTGGTTCATTATATGCATTTCATTATATTTCGCGCTTGCGTCTGGTGGTACGCATGCAAAATCTCATAGCAAGCCTTTTTTATAAAACCTTTCAGCCTTTGTAATATCAAAAGGCAGTTAAACTATTCAACAACAGCAAAAGATATATGCCAAAGTGTCTGGTGTAATGCGATACAAAACTTTAATGTGAAGTTAGTAATATTCTTGTTTGCTTGCATTGTGACATCAATAAGTAAATTAGCTTGTTGGTAATACAGGTTAATTACGTGGTGCACCTACAAGCTAATTTACTTAAAATTAACAGTTTTCGCTTGGATTTCGATGGTGTATTTACCATATTCAGTGTATTGGGGAGCTTGATATAGGCAAATCATTATGTAAAAACGGCGAACATTTCACAGCAACACAATTTTCTATTTTACACCAAGTTTGGTATTCGCGATTATCCTATTTCACCCTAGTTGGGATGGAGAAAAATATTTACCTTTCCTTATTTCAATTCCGCTCTGTCTCTCCAAATTCGAAATTAGACGATTTGCCAGTAACATTGGGCCGTCCACCGAAAATGTTGAATCTTGCCATGTTAAACGGTGTGCTACACGCTGCAAGAAAGAAAATAATAAAGAAGTTCAAAAACTTTTTAAGATTCAAATCATTAGTGAATGTTCCCACCCTGTGAACTAAATGTCTACTTCTTGGACCTACCTAACTGGGCTGCTGGACTCTCTCTCGCTGGATGCTGCAAGAAGAAAATTGATTTTCGATGGGGGCGTGTTTTAAAAGAAATCGTGCGCGAGCACGAGTTAAATCGGTAGAAATGCTGGCCATTTCCACGGGCGTTATCAAGAAATTCCTGCCTGCTTATTGAGAACATCTATTCTCGTAAACATTATTCACTCTAAGTTCACTCACATTCTTAAGTTGCGAAGAGTAATCACGTCAGAACAATCTCGAAATCTCTCTTACAAACATCAAATTCAAGACGTTTCTCTCTAGCGTGTGTTTTTGTATGTCTTGATAAGCCACCACACTGTAAGAATCTCTTTTTACAAATATCACATTCATTAGGTTTCTCTCCAGAGTGTATTCGTTTATGTCTAGCCACGCTACTAGATTGCGCGAATCTTTTGTTACAAATATCACATTCATAGGGTTTTTCTCCTGTGTGTGTTCCTTTATGACTAGTCAATTGAGCAAAAGTACAAAACCTTCTCTCGCAAACATCACATTCATAATCTTTCTCTCCAGTGTGTGTTCTTTGATGTCGAACTAAGCCACAATACTGTAAGAATCGCTGCTTACAAACATCACATTCATAAGGTTTTTCTCCAGTGTGTGTCATTCTATGTCTGGCTAAGCCACCAGACTGTAAGAATCTCTTCTTACAAATATCGCATTCATGAGGTTTCTCTCCAGTGTGAGTTCTTTGGTGTCTAACTAAATGATTACTACGCGAAAATCTCTTCTTACAAATATTACATTCATAAGGTTTCTCCCCAGTGTGTGTTCTTTGATGCGTTACTAAATTATTACCACGTGAAAAATTCTTCTTACAAACATTGCATTCGTAAGACTTTTCACCAGTGTGTGTTCTTTGATGTCTAACCAAATTGTTACCACGCGAAAATCTCTTCTTACAAACATCACATTCATAAGGTTTCTCTCCAGTGTGTGTTCTTTTATGTATCGCTAGACACTCAATGCGTGAGAATCGCTTGTTACAAAAATCACACTTAAAAGGCTTTCCTCCAGTGTGTGTTTTTTGATGATTAACGAAAATACTAACATGTGAAAATATCATCTTACAAAAATCACATTTATAAGGTTTCTCTCTAGTGTGTATTTTCTTATGTCTGGTTAAATCGCTCCTTTCACGAAATCTTTTCTTACAAACATCGCATTCATGTGGCTTCTCCCCCGTATGTGTCCTTTTATGTCTTTTTAAATGGCTTGTTTGAAAAAACCTCTTATTACAAACGTTGCACTCATGTGGCCTTTGAGTTCCCGTTTCAGTTTCTACATCCAGGCTGTATGATGATGAGTACATGTTCTGAAAATATACACAAATTACGTCATCACACGCCTTATTTAATTCTAACTAGAAATACATTTAAGCAAAGCCTTGCTATTTAAACGAAGCAAATAATTTTTTGGACTTTTCAAGCCCGTATTGTAAAAATTCAAATCAGTCGATAGTAGATATTCTTATTATTCGAAACAAATATATAAAGTCATAAAAGTAATCTTTTTAATCGATCCGCTGATAGGCAGAAATTTTATGAACGTCCACAGCTTACGTAACGCTCAAAAATTCAACCTTTAAACCAGCAAAACAATACAAAATCCTCAGGGCTGAAGGTTGAATGTTGTTTTTGTTGCATCTTTGGATCGATATATTTGCGGTCGACTTTTCAAAGCGTTTAGATGATCTTTTTTTACAGTTTTACCAAAAAAGCCGCTCACATGCCGGATATGCAGTACTCCAGAATAGTGCTGTTTTAGCACCTGTCCTCCTAGTGTGGGAGCTAATTCAAGTCTGCAAGAGTTGTGTTAGATAATCGCAGTGCTGAATTCACTCCTTTACAAAATGTCAGAGTTAAATCAGCTCCAAATTAAGTGTTAAAATAGCACTTTTGTTTTAACACCACTTTTGATTCAACTACACTGTTGGTGCCAAATTAACTTTATGAAACTAGGTTACCTAAAGGCAGTAGTGCTGCCTATAATCTTATAGAAATAGCATGCGCAAAATGCTTGCTTGTTAAAAATTCATACCATGGTTACGCAAATTATAGTCAAATGTTATACGACACTTCAAATTACAATAGATCAAAGGTCAAATTCCAAATGCGCGAGGTATTTGTGAAACTAAAACCCTGAGGCTTTAGCCGCTTAAATAAAACAATCAAAGAACTAACTTAAAAGTTAAATACTTATACATGCTTTAGTTACGCCACATAGGTTTACCCCAATGATAAAAGTAAAAGAAAATATGTTTCAAACCTTTTAAAAAAATCGAAATGACAAAGCTATAAAACAAGTGACAGTCAAATGTTATACGACACCTTAAAATCACAATAGATTAAAGTTCAAATTCCAAACGCGCAAGTATTTGTAAAAGACCAAAAGCACAAGACTCCAATTGCCAAGTAACGGTATGGTTCACCACGTCGCTTTTGGTGCCCGTTTATACAACAGTGATGCGTCATGCGAGCACAATCTCACGGCTAACTCAGTGTCTGCCTTCCAAAAACACTTTGAATTTGAAACACTGACCGTATAAAGCATGGAGTCGTTTTAAAGTATACCGACCGCATTGCATTGTTGTAGGAGATCTTTTACCACAATGCAGTGCGCTATTTCGTAAATTTGCTTCCCCTACTACGCAAATTAGGGACTGCTGCCTTGCTCGGTCGCTCAGGCGACCTCGCTGCGGCAGCAATTAACAGTGTAGCTTTAGCTATTGTTATAATGTTGCTATATTAGCTAATAGGCTTGTTTATATAGCATGTTTCAATGTTCATCTATTCCGGAATCTGATTGCTTAAAAGTACGTCACATGAATGGCAAGAAATCTGACTGTTTACCGCAAAATCTTGTTTGTTAGATTTGAAATAGTGTGATTGCGGGAATTAATGCATTAACTTCTTAAGTTCTAAATTTATCCTTGTTTATTTGTTACACGGGGAAAACTGCATCATCGAATGTCGATAATACTGCACACAAGCTTAATTCAAGTCATGTTTCTATTTAAGATTTAGCAATTGCAAGGTTGTGAAACTTGCCCTGGCAGCGGCCAGTTTTATACAAAAGACAAATTATAACTAACAGAATTGGCTAATGAGAGTCGTGTATTTCTGAGTTAACTGGGATTTAACTATGCAAACTGTAGTTCAAGAGTTTCATACAACAGGCCCTTGTTGTGTAAACCCGGCTTGCCTGCATGTCCTTGACAACTCATTTCATTCTAGAATTCAAAATGGCATTCAGAAGTTAATAGACCACTACGCCTTGATAAAACAATTATGACCCAGATACTACAATGGATGCAATTATAGGTATAGCCTAGAATGCTATAGCATCCTCGGCCGATGTGCGAGGGTACTATAATTCCACCCAGAGATTAGGAATTGCACCCGAGTATTGTGACAGAACTTAGCGGAATCCAAAGTTGTCCAAATTCTATGTCATGGACCGTGAACCGTGGAATTTTTTTAATACTTTCATACTCCAGCATATATACTTGCTATCTTGCAACGATTAACGAAAAACCGGCCATCCATAATATGGATTTGCAAAGTATAGTCTGATGAAGTAATTCGATTAAATGATGAAATGGATTCGATAATCTTGAAAATTGTAGCCTGAGAAAAGCTTTAGGGCGGGAACACCACGTATATTTGCTTTTGCAAAGCTTTCGGCCTTTATCAGTGCAATTTAATTACTCCTGAAATTTTTAACGTCACTTTTATCACGGTTTACGTTTTGCACATGGTGTTCCCACAAATCGATTATTCCCAAAGCTGGTGTGATGCTGCATAAAGGCTAAATCAATAAATTAAGTATATCGATTCTGCGTTTAGTTAATTTAGTGAATTTCTATTTTTCTGGAGACATTCTTTATACCTAGCCAGTAATGACGTACATTGTATGAAACCTTAGTGTCCTGGAACATTTCATCTAAATTTTGAAACAAGTTATTGTAATTATTAGCACACTTATAGCACTTATTTATTCATCCGAAGTCATGATTAATCGGTTAATAAAGAATCGTGGGTCGTGGTCTGGTGATGTAAGCTAAGCTACACTGAAACGTACAGTAAAGTGCCAAAAGATTATCAATATATTTTACCAATATACATGTAGCGGGTATTATAAGCATTTTTGACTATCATAGGTCACTAGGTCAAGTATGTTGTTCTGTCTTCGTAATGTTTTGGACTAAAGAGCTATACTATACAGAGCATACAGCGCTGTACGTTTACTTAACGGGCAAACTTGGCATAAATTCCCACAGAATCATGCAATACAACTGTGTCCAATGCAGCTAAATTTTCGGTAGGATTTTTCACAAAGTTGTTTCCTAAAGGCCCTTGCTCTTCTAATTACATGTTTTGAAGCAAAAAATATTGCAGATTTTCACTGTGTGACGTCATAATTGACGCCATATCTTACCTCATTTTACTATGCAGTGATAACCAAATTATGCAGTGATAAATTGTGCAATGATAAAAGTAGAATGTGCAATGATAAAATGACAAATGTGCAGTGAGAAATGGTATTTTTTTCAACACACCTCACGCTGCTGAGATGGATTCGTCTGTAATTGACACCTAATAAGCTGGAAATTAAGTCATAGAGGCTGAAAAGTACAGAAAATATTCTGCAGGAGGTCCTACAGACCCTCTACATTTACCTCATCTTTAAATTACCAATCCCCCCCTGTACTATACTGCTGTGATGATTTGTGCAGTTATAAAAAATTCTTAAATTTCGCTATGTGCCATATGCTCCCCTTTGTGCATGGTAATTTCCACAGACCAGGCTCAAATCTTAGCCCACTACAAGAGGATAACCCCCCGTGGTTTTTGTGAACAGCAGGCTTCCCCCTGTTTTTAAAAATATTTTTTACTGAAACCTTGCTGTTTTGTATTTTAAAATTAATTTATTGTGCTATAAAGCGTTGGGATAAAGCGTTTATTTCAGGCATATACATGTCGTAAACGCTGTTTTTGCAAATGCCAGAAAAATGAAATAATTATTACGACGTAAAAAAATGGGAAGAAGCCAGGGGATTATATACGATTAGCTGAAAGGTTATTTATTTTATTTTTTCTCATTATTCATACATTTGTGCATAAAATGTTTAAAAACACATGAATATTTTTTTGGTATGTTGGAAATTTGGAATATTTTTTCGGATATCAATCACATTAAAGGTTGTAACGATATAATGACGTCAATATAGACGTCATGTGACTTGGACGAGGGGATGTGCTCGCCAGATTTCTTTTATCAACAGTTTTGTAAATACATGAAAATAGACGCGGGGTTTTTCTGAGTATATATGAGTCTAGTTGTCGGTATCGTTACAAAGGTTACCGGGAGAAAGTCGATGGTTATGTGGTGTTGTCCTTAGCACTTCATCCCTATGCAGCCTTATTCCCAGACTTTTCAAAGTACTTCACAGAGAATGTGCTAAGCGCGCGGGGATGCTTGGGGAGGTTGCAAGGTGCGAAGATCCTGGCAGAAAACGAATCCAAGATGGCCGACAATACGAATTGTCTTAATGCAAATGAAGTAGAAATCGGTTATCTGTTGAATACTTTCGAAAGACCTATTCACAATTTAGTACTCTTGGGTAAAATAATATGTACTAAAGATAAATGCATCACTTAAAGAGCCTTTTTCCATGAAAACGGCATTGTAAAACATTTTCGGATCAAACACAAGGAAAAATTTTCCTTATTTTTTAAAAAAAGAGAAAAATCTTTAAAAATGGAAAGGCATTTACACGAAAAGGAGACACGAGAATGTGTCCAAAATATATTTCAACATCTCACGAGTAAGGTTCGTAATATGTCAGTTATTTTCGAAATATTTGATAATATTTTGGTTCAATCGCAATTTTATTTTAATAGAATCAAGTTGAATACCAAAACTTGAAAGTGACATCTCGCGGCCGCAGTTTGGATTGTGTTGTACAATCTGAGCGTGAGGCAGTACATTGGATGTGCTTGCCGTATTATATCATGGCGGCACATTAAATCAATACAAATCAATACAGCAGGGAAGCAAGCAAATTGATGTCAAGATTGCCGGAAAGAGATGCAAAGTTTAACTGTTGGTATGATGACCTAAGAGACAAATGTGCTGTGTCATTTCAGACAGAATGTTTTTTTTTGTGAAACGATCTAAAAGATTAAAGAAAGTCTTTAATCTTGAAACCGTGAGGGGTATGCAAAGAGAAGTGATTAATAACATTATAGACAATAAGGATACTTTATATGAATAATATTTTGTATCAGCACCCACTCAGTTTGATCATATTTTGAATTAATCTACAAAGGGTCAATAGTGGAGTGACTAGATTATTCACTGGGAGGATTGAATAATGAGTAATAATTCTTCTTAATTGTTTAATTGAAAATACTAACTGCCATTAAATGAATGAAAGCTTCAGGGCATGACTCGATCAAACCCGATATGAGTTATAGGCTATTCAGTGGAATTTTTTGTAATAAAAAACAACAGCCAAAACTCAAAAGATTAGTTATCTATCCTTTTTCATAAAATACTTTTTTCATGGCGTGACTAAGTCAATATGTACCGTAAGTAAAAAAGGCTAAAGTGTATTTGCCATTTAAATACATTAATTTCAAAAGCAAATGCTGGATCAGACACTTTGGTAATTGTTTATACTACCGTTCAAAAGCAAAAAAAAAACAAAAATGTTTTAAAAACCGGCTTACATGAGGTAAAAATTAAGGTTATCCCAATAAAAAGTTGAATACCAAAAAATTTTTCATAAAAATAGAGATTGTGACGGGCACAGTTTTTGACTTTGTAACGCAGTATGTCAATGGTAACTACCATCAGCAAAGGGACCATCCATGTGGGGTCAGCAAAGCTTAAAATCCGCCAATTTTTGGCTTCTCTTTTTGGTGGGGAGGATTTCCTTCAAGAATTACTGTATCATGTATCCGTTTATTGTTAGATGTTAAGAAATTATATGCACTGGCACTTAATGCCTTAACCCCAGTATCCCTGATGACGGTTAGTACACATTGATGACTACGATTAAATTCGTGTTGATCGAAATACAAATTGGGGCAGATTTTTATAGACATGGAGGAGGTGGAGGTGTTTGACTTGGCTTCCACAGATTTCGAAGCTATCCCGTTAGAAATTAAACAAGCAAGTAATGGATCTTTTATGATCTATTTACCGGCCACATGGTCCCCCGGTCGCAATGTTCTAAAAAATTAATTCAAATCCTAGCAGGTTTAAACTGTAATATCACATGCCAACGAGATTAACTGTCAGTGATAGAAACCCATTTTGTCTCTGCAGTAATTGGATATACATACGCTGATTTTGACTAATTCGCTTGGTCTTATAAATACATTATCAACTATGTTGCAATTTAGGCTTCTTTAAAACCTAAATTTATCTTGCCTTATTGCCTTTAGTTGCATGGGAGATATTATGACTGTATATCTGTTAGTAACAGCCCAGATATTAAATTGATCAACGGAAATATTTTATCTTAATTTTGCAACATCATGATCGTTATTTATCAATTCACAAACCCCTACTCGTTATTTTGTTCAATATTCCTACCTACTTAAAGCTTCGGGGGAAATCCACCCATATATTTCGTTATTTCAATATTCCTCACATACTCGGTAAATCCCTTGAGATATTTTGTTCAATATATATTCCCTACTAGACGGTAAATACACCCAGAAATTCCACAAATGTTAATGCTTTTGCTTGTGCACGACTTCTTGCTGTTTTAATTTCTTATTTTATTTTACATTTGCAAGGATTTTTTAAAAGCAGCGCATCCAATTCGAAGCTAAAAAACCCGGTCCACTTGGCGCAATGAATGGCGCAACATTATTAATAAAAACCTTGAGAGTTCAACCACTGCGTTATTATAAAAGCAGTACACTTGAAGGTAAATTCCTGCTGCATTTTAAATTTAAAGAAATATTCTTCTTCATATTTTTGACACCAAATGTTTAATATGAATATTTTAAATCCAATCGCCTCATAATGCAGTCTATACTTCGCTAAATTTATCTATGAGGTCAAAATTTCTGTTAATATATGCACGTGCAAGTATTGCAATTAATAGGTACAGCAGAATTGCACAAGTATAACGTTCGCAAATTGGTAGGTAGGGTCGGAGAAACTTATTCTTCACATTACACGATACTTCGCCTTTGGTAAATAAAAAAATCCACTAGCTTTCACAAAATCCTTAGATTTATTGCTAAACGCCTAATTTTTCTTGTCTTGCTTGGGCATGAAAAACTGTTATTGTCTGTTGTCTGTTATCACGCGCGTTGATCAGTGAAAAATGTCTTAATTTTGTAATCGTTAGCCATCAATCCACCATGCAAATTCCCCCTACTCGTTAAATTGACATAAATACTAGACGCTGTAATACTAAACGCTTTTAAGCGCGTATAGATTAAAAGCTTCTGCAGAATCATTTTTCTGGATGGTGTGGTTTTATAGAATTTCGAAATGATATATTTCAGAAGTTCATGGATCAACAAAGTTTTGATAAAAAAATACTATACGCGTTATACTATAGCATTGCTTATATTATTTTTCGCAAATTAAAAGTGGAAATTAATTCTCTATAGCAGTTAAGCCACATATATAACTTCATTTTGTTAAACTAAACAGTAACACCGAGTATTATTAGGCATCGTGGTTTAGTGGTAGCATGCAATAATTAAAGATTGAAAGGAAAAATGAATGTCGTGGCAGATTGATTGATAAACCTCTCATAACCCCATAAAGGCCAACAGTTGACACCAAAGTTATTTAATTTTTTGCTGGACAGTGCAACTGTTGCCCGATGGCAAAGCAATTGTTTGACGGAATACTTTTCATATACTGAACAATTATACACATATTATCAGACCGCGACCATTGGGAAAGTCTATATTATTGTGTGCTGTACGTAGAGCAGACATGCTTGACCATGCTTAGCTTCTTTTCTACAATGTGCTTCGTGCACAGTTTATAGAAATTGAAGCAAGCATCCTAACATTAATTGATTAAACACAGATTTACAGTCATTTTATATAGATTGACCTTTAAACAAGAGGATTACCTACATGGCAAATAATTCATTCTGAAAACATTTGTTCGCCCCATTATTAAACAACATTCTAGAATTGAACTTAAATATACTATATCGAAAAATATAGCCACTATATTCTAATAAATTTAAAAATATTTCTTCAAATCACCCGTATCGAAATAAGTTGTTGTTGTCACTGAAAAATTCCAATTTATAAGGTAAAGTATATATATACCATGCATTTATCAAATTCATGGAATGATATTCTGTATTCCATTAACTTTAACCTCTCTCCAAGAATTTTAACCTCTTTGCCTCGAAAACCTTGGTGAAAAGATCGAGAGCGCTAATTACGGCTAAAACATTTATCACGTAGTTACAACCCGTTCTTCATGATATTCTCGAACATTATACATGTATATTTTCCAATACGCTTACCTCTGTATATTTAAACTGAAAAATTGGCTTGCTTGTATCTACCAAGTCTTCAAAGCAATGCTATAATATTGTATATAGGTGTTGATATTACTTTTCCAACTGCCTGATTCGTAGTAACTATAACATCAACTCTAAACGGCGAATTATATAGTCCTTATAAGCCTGTCACACATGCCTTGAAAGGATTGCATTTTTTGAGTCTGTTTGTCAGCTTTGATATTGATTCGCTGTTTGTCATAAGCTGGATGAGCGTTTCCTGTCAGCATGCGCGCGGTCATATATACCATGCATTTCCTGTATAAGTAGCTGAAAATTACGCTTTGGTGATAAATCATGCAACAAAAGTGGAGAAATTTTTCATTTCCCGAATCAAAAGCAAATGCATGAGCTTAAACATACAAAGACATGCTAGGAGCTTGCTATATTTTCATTTAGTTGACCAGTATATTCTTGCGAAGGCGTCTCGACTCTACTTTAACAAAAGATAACTGATATATTATTACAGTTGTCATTCAGTGTCTGAAGATTGTGAATACAATAATGATAAACTTGGTACAATTACAAGAACTATGCAAATGTTTTTTCTAGTGGAAGACACGTACAATTTGGTTTACTATATTACTATATACTTACCCTTGATCGAAACGGCCGGTAATTTTATTGCAAAACCGGTTTCGAAGAGCATGCATATAGATTTGGTGACATTTGATGATGTCCGCTATGTAAACCACAGTCATCTATATGCTGTACATTTTCACAATTTACCCAAATTACACGGAAATTACACGTTTTGTTAACTTTGTATTTCGCTAGGCGGAAAAAAGGAAACGTATGCATTCATTGTTTTGAATACGCATTCGGCACAAAGCAATTAAGCCGCAAAAATTGTGACATTTATGTCATGTTCGCGTGCCTGATGCTGTGTATGGAATACATACTCATGTAATTGTTAAAAAAGATTCTACTTCAAATCAGGTTTTCCTATAGCAATTTACAGCTCACAACGTTTTGAGGCAAGCGCAGCGGCGTAGCCAGCCCGACAATTTAGTCATGCCGGCTATGCTAATATTTTGGTGTTTATTGACTGTGAAAACAATGAATTTGTAAAGAAATGAATAATTATAATAACATAAAATTTGCATAGCACGACTAAATCGGCAGGCTGCTGGGCAAGCGAAGCAATGTATTTTGTCTACATCCGTTGCATGCATGCGAATATAGGCTCAGTTTTGTATACATGTATATAAGTTCTTCTTAAAAATGTCTATTTAATTGATAAACTTTAAAATCAGTAAAGCTTGGTTCGTATCGTGTTTTAATACATATGTTGTGCCCTACAAAAAAAAATGTTTCTATAATCTACCCTACCACCACTACTCGTGTTTGAAATTTAGACAATAACCATATGGGCCATGCATATACAGGACGAATGACAGCAAAGAACAAATTACCATTGCTGGTTTATCAAACTAATTGTTGTATATAATTTTATGTAGTATAGGGTATAGGATATGTAGAGTTACACAAAAATCTATCATACTGTTGTTGACAGCCTTCATTACGATCATATATATCTATCAATAGTATAATTAATATAATAATTTTATTATAATATAGAGCAGTGGCATGCATATGTTGGGTATATCTTTCCGAGAATTGGGACCGTTTGTATCAAGCCCGTTTAGCTTAAACGGTGGATAAGTCAAAATTGAATAACACTCTTACATCTTTCTAGAACTGATGTGTCGACTTGAATATTATCAACTGAATAAAATTATGTAGTTGTAGACAGCATCTTTGTATTAAGGTAAAAAACATTTACTGTGCTTGAGCAAATTGATCTTACATAAAATAGAGCGAAATATATGTACGCCGCGGTGTACAAGGACTAGTGATATAGCCAAAGCTAGAGAAACGCGAAAAGTAGCTATATATAAGTATTCCGCTTATAGAAAGATTTCCCTACATATGTGTCCTTTTTAATCAGGCAAAAAGGCAACTTTTATCCTTTACACTACTCTGTAGTTGTGTACACCTAACGGCGATACTATAATTTATCTTATGCAATCGAATCTAGGAAACTAGAAAAGCTTTGTTTTGTTGTTGCAACATATGCTGATGTTTTGAAGTGCTAGCACTTAAATAGTTTAGAAAAACGTGACTGACTATAATATACATGAATCCCTTTTTTACTCTAACCTAGTCATATAGTTGTAAGTCAAAATTGCCTCGACAATACTGGGCTTTTCATGCTCTATCGCTGGATTAAATACAGTGTTTCGGCGATTTGGAATGTTCGGCTTCATTTAAACTCTCGTCTAGCGCCAATAAACGACCACTGAATGTCGAGACTCATTAGGATATACCAGACGTAAATAACGGGCAATGTATACAACCTAAAATTTATTAGTAGCAGATAATTATTAAAGCTGAGAATAATACACATATCTATACAGATCAATTATGCAATGGCAACGATATGGCATGAGTGCCCTGGAAGTGTATTAAAAGTTAAAAAAGGTATCAAAATTATTTACCTGTTGTTTTGAGCTCGACTTAATTCGAGGCTATTCCTCCGAGGCGCACTCCTAAAAAAAGCTGTGTATTAAAAAAATTGTGCGCATGCGGGGTCGATGATGAATCCCTTCCAAAAAATTCACATAACATTTCATATATATGAAATTGAGTTTCATATATATGAAATGAACATTATCATATTATATGAAATGAAAAACTTCATATATGAAATTTGATTTTGACATAAGTAAAGTGGTTTTCAAATATCAAATGCTACCTTCATATAAATAATTTCACCTTCACATGTGAAAAGTAAAGTTCATATATGAAATTTCTTTCACACGTGAGATTGTAAAAAGTTCATAATGTATCAGTTTTCGTTTTCATATAATTTTTGCGTCTTTTTCCGTATTTTTGCACATTACCCATTTGGGTTTTGGTATCAAAGAAATTTTGGTTACCTACAATCATGTGCAAAAATTATTGCGACACAGTCATTAGACTTAGTATCTACCTTCCTTTCCCCCTAAACAATGCTGTTCCGATGATACCAAGCCATTTCGTTTGCCGAAAATATCATTCTCAACATTGTCAATGGGGGAGGGGGGGGGATAGACAATAATTAAACGACATACGTGACAAAATAGTTGTCAAAATGAAAAATATGTGTTTAAAATACGTGAAATCTCATAATTTTTGCACATGGTTGTAGAAAATTACTTTCCGAGCGCAAAGCTGTTTATGAAATGCCTTGGTCGCTACAGGGACGTTGTCAGAAGCGGGAAACGCACGTTATTTAAAACTAGGAAAATTAAGGCGGATTCCGTTTGACTGCGAAACAACAAGCGTTCGCAACGCATCTTGGGCCGTTTAATATGTGACGTTTGAAAAGTCACATGCACAGTTTCCAAGGCGGAGCGTTCCATTTCTGCTTTAACACAATTGCAGTGTTGTTGAAAGAAAGTGCTTTGAAGAAAGTTCTTGTGTTAAACGGAAAGTACTTTCCCATTACTGTAGGATCGCCCTTTCGTATTGACTTTCCACATTTTAAAATACCGCAAGCGTTTCGAATATGTTTACATGCTAGATGCGCGCCAAAACCTTGGGAATTTCAAAATTCAAACGTCATATTCTAAACGACCCAACATGCCTTGCGAACTCTTGTTGTTTTGCAGTCGACCGGAATCCGCTGTATAAGTGAGTATGGCGGTAGTATCTCAAAATTCGTACTGCAGTTGTATCTTAAAATTCGTATGAGGACTGTCAAACGAGTTCACTGGACAAACCCCATGATCTAATTATTCGGCATTGCTCTAAAAAGTATGTGATTCGGAAGAACGTCTCATATTACATCACGTCTAAAACATTCTGCTGGCTGTCATAAATATGGTTTGGGAAACTTGTTTTCGCGTATTTAAATATACATCCGTGCATGTGGACTAGTCCAAATATAGATATAAATGGGATATGTGGTTAAGCTGTGTTTAAGCTGTGCATGGTTATGCTGTGGTTAAACTGTGGTTAAGCTGTGTTCATTTGGTCTATTAAAGAATTATTTTAATGAAGTTATCAGGTATTTATTGTTTGTGTTGACCAGCTTGACTTGATGTTCATATACAGGAAGTAAGTAATTGAGCGATATAGGCCGGCAGCCGGTCACATTTCGGGATTTACATATAAATCACGGTAATCACAGATGAATCACCGGCAATTTGTTCACGTTATATTGATAGAAAACTAGCAAACTAGCCAACTCTACAAGCAAACTAAATGTTTTTTACCTTAATGGAAAGATACTGTCTACAACAAAATATCCAATGCATAATAATCAAGTTGACTCATTCTAGAGAGATGTAAGAGTCTTATCTAATTTTGACTTATCCACTGTTTAAGCTAAACGAGCTTGGTGACAACCGGCCCCAGTGTAGTTAAGATAGTGAAAAGGAATGCTAGGTGCAAACGGATAAAGGGTGAAATCATGAAAAAATGAAAATAAAAATGAACTTGATAAGTGTTCTTCTTTAAATGTTAGCTAAATTGTTTTTCTTAATTATATAGGTAAATATGTCTGTGTATTTAACACTTTTGTATTCCGTAGATTTTTATTGTATAAAACTTCATACGTTTAATCCAATAAATCTTCAATCCATACATTGAAATTATGTTCTAGTTCACGTAACATGCAGTCTCTCTTAATAATTTGCTATATATAGCAGACCACACTTCCAGAATTGCAATACACTGAAATATACTAGCAAAATACCTCCCATCAATCCCGAATCATTGTTGACTAAGTCCAATTAAGGCGTGGAAGAAAATCTAACAAATATTCGGCAAAGAGGTAACGTCTTGCATGATTGATATAAACACGCATGCATGCAATGACACGCACTTTATATGCATATGTGTGTGTACGTGTGTATTTGTATAATTATGTATTTAATTTCTTTTAAGACGCTATCAGCTATATAGCTGATTTTCGTGAGGGGCGTCTATTTAGCCTAAATTAGGTAAAAAACAACTAATAAACACAAATACAAAACGAATATTATTTACAACGAAATTTTGTCTTTTGAAACCATTTATCGAATGGGCAGACTATTCCACAATACAGCTCCATTATATGTGACCCTCCACGGGAAAACCAACATTAACGGTTTGAAAAAACGGGCTGAAATACCGTTTGCTATCCGTTTTCTATCCGTGAAAATCAAAAACGGTTGCCGTTTAAAAATTTTAAACGCCCGTTTAAATTTTATTGCTTGGCGTTTAAACGGTTTGTTCAAAACGTGAAAACGTTTTCATCGATCCGTGAAAACGTTTTGGGCGATCCGTGAAAACATTTTGGTAGAGCTGTGAAAACGTTTTGCTTTGGCCGTAAAAACGTTGTGGTAAAACCGTGAAAACGTTTTGGTAGAGCCGTGAAAACGTTTAAATAAAACCGTGAAAATGTTTTATTACAGACGTAAACATGCAGGTTTCACCTTTCACCTATATAACCAGTGTAACGTTTCCGCTAGCGTGCAATTAAATATTTCCATCCAACAGTCAGGACGACCTTGTAAAGTTAATTGCATAAAACTATATAAAATGTAATAAAATGTTTATATATCAGAGGCAAGCAAAATGGGTCGAACACCAAAGTGAGATATATGTCACTGATTACAACAAATCTAGTTCAGGTTTATAATGCTTATTAAAGAAGTATGATTGATTATATGTCTATCTTTCAATAAAGTATTATCACAGAAGCGAGTTTGGGTTTTGGTCGAGGGTCGAGGGTCGAGGCTAGTAAGTCGAGGGTCGAGAGTGAGGTCGAGGGTAAAGTCGAGGGTCGATTTTTATCGCATTTTACAATCGGCAATGTCGAGGGTGAAGTCGAGGGTCAATTGTAGAAATTCACAATTTGCCTATACTAATATTGTATTGTTAATAATATTAATATTATATTATTAATATTATTATTGCTAATATTTTCTTCTACGCAATATGCGATACAGCGCAAGCTATACAAATTATATGTATAAGTATACATACAGATTGCAGTTGCAATTTATGAATCTTTGGGCATTATATTTTACAAGTCAGACTTCCAAAACGGGTTAAACTTATTAATTAATTCTCTTGCATGAACATCTTCCCATCTTGCGGTCTCACTTTTTTGTTTTTTGATTCCTGTGTCTTAATAATATCCGAGTTGTCACCTCGAATTGCCGACATAGTGGTGAGACGATGTGCCATGTGGTGTCGGTTTTCACTTTACTGAACTCTTGGCTTGGTAAATACAGCTTTCTATCCGCTAGCGAATATTTCTACTCGAATCTTTGTTATAGTCAGGACTATAGTAACACGTATTATCATTTGTCTTCATTACATATAGTAAGGAAAAATCCAGTTTTTAGCGGCGTTGCCACAATTTCTAATTCAATTTTATCGGCACTAGATGCAGGGCAAAGGGAAATCCTCAATCAGTGTGACATTCAAATTGTATCAAGTTTCTAGGTTTTCAAGATTATGACTAGATTTTGACTAACGACGTATTTCGACCCTCGACCAAAACTTCTTTTACAAAAGTTCGTTATTAAATAGATTCATTACTAATAAGTAAATTGTAGGTGCATCGCGTACGTATTCAATACTGCAAAGCATGGCGAGCTACAGCAGACTTATCCAGTTTACCTTCTCGCAGTTCGTCGTATGTTCTTCTAGACGTATTAAGAGAGAGTTTTAAGCTTTGCTTTTAAGCTTTTTAAGCTTTAAGTTTTAATTATCTTTGCAGTATAAAATATTTACGTGGTATACCTACAAGCTAATTTTATATCACTATGCAAACGTACAAGAATATTGTTATAAAAAAATTATGTTGTATTGTACATATTGTACTATGCCTGCATTTCAGTTTGAAAAACAAGCATCACAAGCCGTAACGCGTAAATAGCAATGCGAAAATAACAAATATACCATATTCTTCCTATGGGCCATGGCTATTTTACTCTTTCCAGTGTAACATGCAACTGTTTGCAGAAGCGGTGAGCTGCCTGCATGCGTTATTCACATGCAACTGTCAATTCACTTATTATAATAGTTTCGGACAACAGGGCGGAAAATATACCCTCGACATTGCCGATTGCAAAATGCGATAAAAATTGACCCTCGACTTCACCCTCGACTTTGCCGATTGTAAAATGCGATAAAAATCGACCCTCGACTTTACCCTCGACCTCACTCTCGACCCTCGACTTACTACCCTCGACCCTCGACCCTCGACCAAAACCCAAACTCCACAGAAGCGAAGACACAGCCGCCCTTGATGATTTGCCAACTTGCACTGCCAGAAACCCATCACCTGGGTCAACAGGCCCCAAAATGCTTTTTCGCAATTATAAATGTACCTATTTCTATAGTGCGTGTGAGAAGACATATAGTTTAAAATTTATTACAGCAATTAAATTCTATACACATACTAAGCAACATATCTGAGATGCAAAAATAATTCAACTAATTATAACGAGAGATATCTGGTATTTGTTATGCAAATACTTATATAGATATAATAAATACGCACATTCATGATCCATTTTGGCAAAAACAACTAATTAATGCGTTATAGGATCGTGTGCGAGTTTCCTGTTATATTATATCAGACACTGACTTTTATATACGCTATATTACACATTTTCACAATATTTTCAACAAAGTGCATTTAAACAATCTTCGCCAGTGCGTGTCGAAGTTTGAAAATGGGTTGGTAAAAAATCACGATCGGTATGATATATATAAACTCGCCGTTTTTCTGCCATATCGATCGCTTTTTAGACTAGTTATATATGCTTTAATTTTGAGAGCACACGACTACACAGTCATAATAGCCTTATGCTGTATAATCAGATTATTCTAATCCGTACTTAAAATTGACGCAATATTTATGTATGTTATTGAAAAGATTTGACCTCTGTAGGAAAAATATGAGCTCTATGTCAAATCTTACTTAACTAAGAATTCTTGGTGGTCACAAAATATCTCTAAATATTTCATAATGAAATACTTTATCTCCTTCCATATTTTAGAGCATCTGCCAAAACTTTAACAGTAGAATATAGCTAGCATGTTATCTGAATAATATTATACGCTATCTGCGCTACACTGCATGAAAAAAAGTTTTTGTTAGTTGAATATGGGATCGAAGGCCTGCGTTCTGTAATCCAAACGTCAAGATTTCCGCCCTGAAAAGCAACTTAATACTCCATCCCGGCGCAAAGGTGCACAATTTTTTAGCCAAAACATATAGCAATTACATATACTGCCCTTATAGAAACAGCGGATCGAAACTGTCAAAAATGCGCACAATTTTTTCTGCAAAGCATATAGCAGTGCAGTCGCCCATATAGACGCGACAATCCCAAACGCACGGACAGGGGAGTTTATACTCACCATTATAACAAAAAATCAATCCACATCATCTTCGAGACATCTAATTGTGACACAATTTGTGCCCCCTGCCTACGATTACCCGGCAAGCAAGACTTCTCCAGAAACATTATGTGTTGATGCATAAAATGTATCTACTGACTCTCGTGTCTGGAAAAATCTTATTTGCCTGTCCTGCCTGTCTCAGCTTAGGAATTAATAAGGTTGCATCTACACACAAATTACTTAGGAATTTGCATGCAATTTTTGGTTAAGAAAAATTTCTGGTGTTTGAGTGCAGATGCACCTATTTATGTTATCTCAGTTTTGTGACCACCCAATTAAAGTACTCAAACCTCTTTGAACCTCTGGCAAACGATGTTCGATTTTACGATGTTCGACTGAGCCAAAGTGATCTTGACCAAACAGCAACTTTCTTTTGTCATATAGTCTACAAAAATTTCATATAAGCTTTAGTGCGCACTTAACAAATAAATATATATGCACACACTTAACAAATAAATATATATGCACACAAGGCAAAAAAAATAAAGTTTTGATCGAGCCAACAGTAATACGAAATCTGATGATTCATGATTTCATCGATAGGGCCTGATTTCAATGCTTGACGGGAATTATTTCCAAGCGCGACTGATGCATAAAGTATTTTTAATCAAACATGCCTTATATCAAACACTACAGTCTAGAAATTAATCAATATGTGTTCATACCTTTATATGCACGTGTTAAAACACCTCGACGTATCCATAGATTTGAATATCCAGCAAATATTTGGGATAGGACTTCGCGAAATTATTGGTAAAGATCTTTACCCGCGTGCTTATGAACTTGATTGGCGCCATTTCATATTTGTTCACTTCGCCGATCCCGTGCGCCGATTTATATAGCTGGCAACAGCCTTCAAAGCGCAAATGTGCAATGACCATACATGCCAAATGCATGATTACAATTTAATATCCGGAATGCAATTTCCTTATAAAGAGAACCGAAATCAAAATTAGTGAATATTTTCCTATTGTCCAAGCAGCTGTTAAATAAGAATTCTAATGTTTATTTTCTGTGAGGTCAAGCTTAAATGTTTGTAAGACCTATGATAATCGAACGAAATGGGTTTCTTTTAGATATAACTTATCGCCATTCCCAATATTGTATTAGGCTTACGCTGCGGCATGTCAGCTGCCAATTTTACCAATTGGGCTTGTGCCAGTGTGCGCAAGGATTGCACAAACTTGGTAAAAACATAGCGCTAAAACTTTACCTCGTAAAACACGCAATTTGTAGACCGTGTCTTTCATTGCTTATGCTCTAGTTTAATATCCAGAAAGCTTATATATATAGTTAAATGGTATAATATCGATTATAATTTCTGGTTTGTTATATTTGTCACATGATCCTGATTATTTTGAACAATTAGTATGGCTTGTGTTTTGTGCCTATCAAAGTTTAGCTACGCTAAATTTCAGTGAGGAATATTATGATGTTCATTGGGCGACTTCCTTGTGGTTCTATTTTTTTCATTACTTTCATACAATCTATATCATTTGTACAATTTGAGCTTTTCCGCGTTCCACGTTTCCGATTCGAGGAGCTAGTCGAGGGAAATCAAATTATAACCAAACATAAGATGCCTGATTATAAATGTGCTTCAGTGCTTGGTGCATCTGACTTTGCCGAAAGTTGCGAAGTGTTTTATTCGGATCGCCCTCGGCCGGTGAACATCGGCGTCCACGATCAAGCGCTTCAAAAGATCTATGTCTGTTGTTGATACAATTATTGCGATATAGTTTAATAGTTATTTACATTTATTTCATTGTTTACACAACTATATAAGGGTTTTAATCATTGCATACTATAGATATGCAGTTATCCGCGGTTTTGCTCCTATACTATCAGGCTGCTTCGTATCTATCCCAATGACTATTTAAACGACTTCCAACAACCACACAACAACTATGCAATTCTACGTAATGCTGCTTTTAAGGTATATATGGCTAGAGACGTTGCATGTTTGTGCGCGCGCTGAACTTTGGCTTTATGGAAACAACAAAAGTATTAAAGCATAGATTCTAACCATTGCATTGCCGCGGCATTAAAAAAACAATCAATTTTTGAAAGAAAGCTTTTTCAGTTTATGACTTGAAATTTGACCTTAATGACATAATTGCATGCACTGAACGCTAAGAGAAATCTTGAAGCGCACGAAATAGCATTCGATTCGGCTAAAATGATGTAACCCCTCTACAAGCCTTCTGTTAAGGAACTGAATACGTTTCTAGGAATATTATGTGTTACACATTCGTCGCTTCTTCTATAAAGTTGTAACATTGCAAATGTTTAATCTAATGTTCTACCAAATCCAATGCGATTGAACAAAATTCCAGCAAACGTTCCAACGAACGGTAAATCAAAACGGTTGAACGCTTTTGGAACGATTTTCGAACTTTTTTTCTCGAGGCGTTCAAACGGGCAATTTCGAACAATGAACCATCTCGAAAATCGTTTCAACGAACGCAAGAACGCTTGAATTGAACGGGAACGAAACGAATGAATAATGAACAATATTTTTCAAGGAACCAAATAGCGTTAACGTATGTTTATGTGTGGAAGGCCACACATAAACAACAAAGTAAATTGCTTCGCACGAGTGGCAAATCACAACTGTATGACTGTTACTGGTCTGCTTGCTTCTACTACCTATAATTAACTTCGTTGACTAGGTACATATGACATTGATCAAGTAGCTATTTATGTGTAGCTGTCAACGGAGCGTAATTAGCCCTAAAGCTGTTGGACTGCATGTATAATAACATATGTCTGCAGTCAGTGCAGTGGCATGACTGTGGCCATGTTCTTCAGGTATATTTTGCTATTGTTTTTACAATTTTACTCCATTTTATGATTTTAATATTATCCATGCTGTACTGGGATAACGAAGCAATAAAGAGTAGTGTACGTGCGGATAGCGATCGAAGCTCTCGCTCCCTCATAGCTGAACATAAACAACGTATATAATGTTACACCCGCTACTTGCGTTTACCTGTTAATCATTTCCCCCCTCCCGGTATATCAAACATGCCCATGCAACAGACAGTTGACATATTTTACCGTTGTTTGATTTAAACACCAGTATCATGGTCTGCGATCAAAGGATTCCCCAAATCGTCTGGTTTCGTCCGTGAAATTGGGTATATAAATTCGTCAAACCGTTTATACGGATGAATAGGCCCATCCAAAAAAACGGTTCATTTTTCTGTGCGTTTAAACGGTTATTCGTATCCGTGCAAACGCTTTCACCAAAGCGTAAAAACGCTTTCTTGAAAGCGTTAAATTTTTTCATCGAACCGTTTTAACGTTTTAACGAAGCGTGAAAACGCTTTACGGCATCCGTTTACTAACCGTTTGTAATCCGTTTTTTTGCCCATTTAAACGGAAAAGCGTTAATGTTGGTTTTCCCGTGGAGGGTCACATATCTAAAGCTTCTTTTGCGTAATTCTTTCTTAGGTTTTAGAAGTGAGAGATCTGTATCATAGCTCCTAAGGTGATAGTCATTTCTGCTTTGTTCAGAAAAGAATTATCGACAATATCAACAGTGAACATGGAATGCGTAGTCGAAAATCTAACAAGCTTCACTTTATAATAAGCTATATGTGTTATAACACCAAAACGTAATATCAAAACATTAAATTTACAACACGTACGTGCGTCAGTATCTGAACTGAAAAGAACTAATATCTATTATAACGCAAATAGATTATCCCCGAGCCGGTGCGGAGCACCGTGCGAGGGTACTAATTCCGCTCGGATATTTACACCCACGATGTGCAAATGCGAAATCAAAGTCGTCCGCCATTATGCAATGGACCTCACGCCATGGACGGTCTTCTACATTATGCGCATGCGTCAGTGTGAACTACTAAGCTCTTGACTGGTCGAGACAAAAATTTGTATTTTGAAACGTCAATGAATAACTGTCATTTAGCAAAATTTTGATGAAATTTACAAATTTATATTTTCATAAATACGGAATATATGTATTTTTACTAAATTTAAGGGAAACTCGAATGAGGCCAGGACTTTTCACGGTTTAACAAATAACAAGACCAAATTTTTCACCGAATTCACCTTTTTTAATGAAGTCGGAAAATTTTACACTTGATAATATTTCACCCGGCAGAGCTTTAAAAAGTAATTATTTTGTGGTAAACACAACTTTAATATTCTCAAATGTATTTCATTATAAATCTGAATGTGTTATGTGATAAGCGACATTGTAATTTCATTTATAAATTCCGTTTTCATAGTGACAAAAAGAAAAAAAAAATCAAAACGTTCCCGTGCAAAAACCAGTCGAAGAGTAACAAAAAACTTCGGAAATTGTATGAGACGTCTGATGTTATATTTCATGGTATTTAATAATTAAAATAATTTACCACAACACTGGCTATAGATGAGTAACTTAGCTTCCAGAAAAAGGTAAGAATCTTGTCGTATTTTTGCCATTGTGAGGGTAAACTTTGATTCTTTAAAAATATACGGCCGTTGCGAGTTGCTATGACTACAGTGTTTCCACGCGCAGAAAAATATTTCCATACTTTTCTCAAATTTCTATTTTTCACATACCATGTACCCTTCAATACCCCGAACCCAACATAAATTTTCTAACAATCATGTTAACATCCCTACGCTTAACTAATTTCGTTTAACCGAGGCGAGGGGTTGCTGCATGCATGTATTTCTAGTATATACTCTAACGTTCTCCAAAGTAACATTAAATTTGTTTTCCACAGTCGACTGTTGCCAGCCCTGACCGGAAAAGGTTAGGAAATTCGTCGAGGCGATGAAAATATTTGGTTATAGAGTACAAGAGTTCTAATACGTTCTCTTGAACTAAATTATTCTTCATGTATGCCCCCCCAACTGGGGGACCAGCATGGGGGATGGAAGCCCCCAGTATATATGTTAAAAAACGCACTGCTCCTCCGACCTGATTTACCGCATTTACTGCAATAAGTGTGCTTTTATTTATATTGGAGAAACCGGTGATGAACGTCGTTACTTTGTCGATCAACAGCCGCGATAAAATGAAGTCTGTTGCCTGAAATTTAAGCTCAGGTAACCATTGTATAAATGAATTGGTGGAATTATCGTTTTTTGCTCTTTGTCTTCAGAGAGCATGGTCATATAAATTATATGTTTAGCCACATGGCCAAAATACTAAATTCACGTGCACTGTATTGACAGTAAAGAAACATGGAAAGAACGTCCCAGGCAATAATATATTTATATATCTCTACGTTTTTATTGAGGTAATGATATAGTAAGAAGATATGCATGTAGCTAAGTCTGTGTATTGAAATATTTGCGTGATAAACTGACTGAGATGATTGATGTTACAATGTGCTAGAAGACAAAATAATAAAAAAGAAAAGAAACACCTGTAATCATGAAAAAAGTGGTGAAGTATATCGTGGAAAATGTCATAATCGCAAAAAAGTTAGACACTTTGACCTTTGGTATCTACGGATCAATGAAATGGTTCTGGGTTGGATAATCGATTCGGAAGCGAATTTCATGAAGAAACCTGACGAGGTTTTTTAAAGAAATTTATAAATTTATGAATCATGATGCAAATTTCAGAGAAAATCGGTCAAGGTAAATATACTGATAATAGATAACTAAATAATGCTAGAATAAGTTCAAATCATATGGCGATATATATAAAATATAAATATATATATATATATATATATATATATATATATATATATATATATAAGATTTTTTTATCACTGCGCAAATCATCACAAAGAGAGGGGGGGGGGAAGCATGATAAAAATCCATCTCAGCACAGTGAGGTCTGTTGAGAAAACACCATTTATCACTGCATATTTCTCATTTTATCACTGCACATTCTACTTTTATCACTGCACACTAAAATTAGGTATGCTTAGCTTTCTTCACATTCTAAAATAGATTCTAAGTTTGTTACCCTGACGGAACATAAGCTTTCAAGTTGATTGAACCAACATTATAGAATATAACCAGGGAGCAGCGTGGCAGCGTCTTCAAACAACTTAGCATCAAATGTGGTATAACGATGGCCTAAAATAGACAAAACACTTTTCGACGTTTCGACCGGAGGGCCTTCGATTCTAACTCTCCGGATGAAGGCCTTCAAGTCGAAGCGTCGATAATTGTTTTGTCTATTTAGGCAGTTTTTATACGAAGTTTGATGCTACGTCATTAAAGAAATTTCATTTCCCTTCAGTTGAATAAATTATATTTGTTTTAGTTTAATTGCAAAGGTGAATAAACGAATCTGGCATTCATTAATTTGGCAAGTGGAAGGAAAGGAAAAAAACGAATAAGACAAAGAAGAAAAAATATGGATGAATAGTTAAAGTTTGAAAGGAAAAAAGGTCAATTGATCTACGAATGAAAAAAAAAATCCAAAATATTACAAATCGACGCCATCTGCGTTAATGAAGTGTGTATGATGAAAATTTCTTCCCCATACCGAAAATTTCTTTCCCATACCGAGTCATACATTTCATGCATTAGTTTGACTTCAGCAAAAACACTATAAGCAATCCCGGCCGTACAGAAAATTGGGGCGTCACTAGAACGATATATCCATTTCTGCTCGTTTCTCCTGGCATGTTAGTTATATTACTGATATTTCTGATATTAGAATGTTTTCCGTGGATGTGGAACCCCAACATAATACATACATACATACATGCTCTTTGCGGGCGGGCATCGGTAAATGTTCATATCATTTTAGAGGCTTCAGAGAGTGAGACCACTTCTCAAACTATCGCTACCAAAATCTCGTTTAACCGACCACCTTTTTAAAACTAAGGTGTAGCGCCACCCAAACATGTACCCCCGCATGCTACACCCCTGAAACGCGTTCAAGTGCATACAGTATATGTATATAGACGTTTACATCATTATATACATTCTGCAATAAAGAAAGCAATGCAGAAGGAAATCCTCTCTCACACTATTTCGTTCCACGTTTTAAGGCCAAAATTGAACTTTGCTGTGGTTAGCTGCAGTCCGTAAAAGGCAAATCTATAATCAAACTAAGCTTTTAGGATTTGCCTAAAATAGGAAACATAGCTATACATTTTATAATTATGCTATCCCACCCTTGCGGATGAATAAGAATATTGGATTTCGGAGTTGATAATCGCACGCAAACTTATTTGAACCAGGTTGTATTCCAAATTACCTTAGAGTGGGTAAAAAATTCAATAAACCTTTATTAATTATAATGACGTTAAAGCAGGGATGATTTCAAGAAAACCTTACAAGTACGTGTATGGCATTAGTAAAATTAATAGAAACCTATATTGTTAGGACATAGGCCTAGGCAAGTTCTATAATATAAGCTCTATAGATTCGCATACAGGCAAGTTTTGAAGTCCGTATATACAGTAAAGTACATACAATAAATTCTGACACGGAATTATCTTTGGTAGAATGCGCGAAGATATTCCCTAGAGAGAAATTAAACAGAATTGCCACAAGGGTGATGATTTAATGACATCGCAATTTTTCCATAGTAGCGACAGTAGTTTCTAGGAGGTTCATACGATTAAAAAAGTCACAGTAAACAGGAAACTACTTGTGTTCAACGAAATGAAAGAAAGACTTTGCTACTCAGCCACAATATCGAAACAATTCTCTGCTGGAAAATCCCATAAAAAAAAGCTCCAGACACTGGCGGATATAACGAGGAGAATATATCAATCATTCTTTGCGGGGAAAGAGTCTAGTTGGCGCCTTCACTAGAGCCACTTCATGCAAAGACAAGGACTAAAGGTGATAACAATATCCAAATTCAAGGTGAAAGATGAAATGTTCCATTCAACGAGACTTTGAGTACATGAAAAACGTTGATTTCGAATGACACAACTTGCTTAGAACGGGATTTATTATATTGCTCCTTCTGTTTACATGTTCCTCGTTCCGGGTTTTAAAGATTCCGGAGATTCCGGCTTTTAAAGATTCCGGAGCTTCTCATTCCAAGTTTTAAAGTTTCCGAAGATTCTCATTCCGGGTTTTAAAGATTTTCGAGAGTCTCATTCTGGGTTTAAAAGTTTCCGGAGATTCTCATTCCGAGGTTTAATCTCAAACAAAGTGTGCATTGCAAACTTTATGTACACACCGCCTGTACAGTTTTCTATAAGTAGCTACTTCATGTTCAAAAGACATATTACATTTCACAGTATGAAAAATTAATGCCGAATAAGTATTATATTTATTCAACAGTAGGTGATGAGATAATAAACTCCAAAAAATTGTTCTAAAATTTCTAAGATACAATGTATATGTTAGCGCTCAAAGATAAATTATACCTTCAAATGGAACATTAATTAACAACAACAATGATTAGGTACAATAAAAAAGTCAATAATATCCCCTTATCGCAACCTAATTTAAAAATGCTCGCAGTGCAACAATGGCTGGCGAGGACTTGCCACTCGCATTATAATTTAATTATGCCAAAGAGCACTTTCTGTATGAAATCCCATGTTGAGGAACAGTCACATGGATACTGAATATCTAAGACATTGGAAAGCACTCATCTACTGCTGTAGTTATATTTCGCTGCTCCAATCCTTGTCCGTTGACACTTACAAATACTTGGTTTGGATGCTCTCTTTTACCAATTGCCAAAATGAATGGGCATCTTTTGGCCTCTTCAAGATATTTTGGCATATTAATTTTGTACCATTCTTCCCGTTATGTTTATGTTTTTTAAAATAAAACAATAGTTATATTTTTTTCCTTCAAGACGTTAAAGTTTATCAATTTATTATATGTTTGAAAATGTTCCTGAAATGTATAACTTACTGGTTGAAAATCCAAAAAAGCTTTTATTGCCTGATCAATACTGCATCTTTCTGGTTTTTCCATCCTGTTGGCAAGATGGCAGGGAGTAGAAAAAGAGGAATATTTCTCTTTTCTTTATCTAAAATAATTTTTTAATTTCACTTTTAACATGAAATTAATTTTCACGTCGTCTTTGAAGTTCCCGCGCTCAATCTAAATCTGTTTATTATGTTGTGGAATGTAACAAGGTAAACGAATGTAATCAACCATTAAATGAAGTGGAAAACTTACCAGATTCATTGTGATCCTTCTAAATTTAGCGTATTCCAGATTCTCTTGACCACGTTCCGCTGTTAAATTTAGGAATAAGTTTCCATAAAAATGCACACTAATTGACAACCTTTGTTTAATTGACATGATATTTTTTAAATGTCATGTAGCTGTAATGACCTCAACTCACCGAACATATAAGAATATTTAATACAAACCTAGAATCCTTTTTATATGCAGCTAACAATAACATGTTGGGAAAATGGAATACTAATTCATGCATACTAATTAACTAATGCTACTTACCGGATACTACATTTCTCCATTTTTTCCAAAGACAGAAAATAATAAAAAAATAAAACTACAATCTAATGAACTAAACTGTTAGAATATCTTTTAGTCTCTGTCAGTCCCCTTAAATATAAATTATAAGTAACCCCTTTTTTGTTACTATTTTCTGTTTTGCTAAATAATGTTGATACTTAAATGTTCACGTTATATAATTGTTTTTTTCTGTTCCTCGTTGATCTTCTAAGTGGTTGTAGTTTCTCAGGTGGTGGTAATTCAAGTCGTGGTTTATCAGCTTGTTGCGTCTCAGCCTGTTGAATTTCCATTCCTGGGGTGTTTCTAGTTTCTTCTCCTTTGCTGGTGCTTTCGTCACTCTCGGTGTGCTCTTGATTCTCTGTTTTTTTTTGCCAAAATTCTTCATTAAGGTTTCTCTCTCATTATCTGAAATTATTTCTTCTTCATCGGTTCGTCCTCGATGTTCGTTTCCACAGACTAACACATTCACAAGTTTGTACTGGCTGGCGTCGCGATAAACTTCTCGACCATCTTTAATCCGTCTAGTTGCGACGCTTGATCCATTAACACGAGTTACGATATAGATTGCTGCCTCGTATGCTGTTGACCACTTATTTGTCTTCTTCTGTTCAAGAGAATATGGTCACCAACAATGAAGCTATGCTCTTTAACGTCTCTCTTGTGAGCGGTGCGGGTCATCTTTTCTTTGTATGCTCCATCCTTCCTGTTAATTGTAGCATCCTCTGAATTCTTAGGATCTGATGAACTAACTTGATGGTCCAATTTGGTCCTCACTAGTCTACACATCATTGCTTCATATGGTGTTGCGCCGGTGGCTGCGTGTGGTGTCGATCGAAATCCAGTCAGCATTTCTTGAATTGCTATGGTACTACTCTGACCTTGTAGGTGTGCAATCTTCTCTGTCTTTTTCCGAAGTTTCATGAAACTTTCCGCTTCACCGTTTGCTCGTGCATGTGCTAGGGTAACCCGGTGATGGTGGAATCCTTCGGTCCTTGCAAATTCGGCAAATTCTTTGGATTGGAATGGTGGTCCATTGTCACTTTCAAGATATCTGGGAGTTCCATGAGTGGCAAACAAGGCTTTGAGCTTCTCTTTCATTTGTGAGAAAGATGTAGAACTAACTCTTGCAACCTCAGGGTATCTTGTCCTTTTGTCGAGAGCTACAAGGTTATAATGTCCATCGGGATACGGTCCTCCAAAGTCCACAGCGATTACGTCCCATGGTTTATTTGGTATCGCCGTCGGTTTTACTGGTTCTTGCTGATGTTGCTTTGTAGTGACTTGGCATTAAAAACATTGCCCAATGATCTGTTCCACCATTGTATTCATAGTCGGAAACCAATACTTCTCGCGAAGCATCTGTTTAGTTTTGGTCATGCCCAGATGTCCTAAGTGATGTGCTGCTCTGCCAACTTTCCTCTGTAATCGTGTGGGAATAACAATCTGGTCCATCCGGAAAATAATGCCATTGACAGAGTACAGCTCGTACCGTATACCACGGAAAGAACTGATGTCTGCATCCTTTCTGCATTGCTCCCAGTCTCGTCTTAAGATTCTCTGTGACATTTTCTGGAGTTGGGTATCTTCCTGCGTCTCTTTTAGAATTTGATCAACAACAACAGCATGCTCTTGAGTAATAACCTGTTTCACAACTTCTTCTACGGTCTCTCGACTTGTCTCTGGTAGTGGATGTCTTGAAAGGAAATCGAGTGGATCTGCTTCGTTCTTGCCTGGATTGTATACAAGTGCGAAGTCAATTCTTGAGGGAAGTTTGATGGTAGCCTTGTTAAATAGTGGAATTAATGGCTTGTGTGCAGTGATGATCTTGAATCTTAGTGCTCCGAGGAGATAAATACTAAATCTGTTCTTGGCCCAGTGTACTGCTAAAGCGCCCTTCTCGGTCTGACTATACCGTTTCTCTACTTCCGTTATCGTGCGAGTAATAAAATGAACTGGCTGCAGTCCCTTCTTGGTTTCCTGAAATAGTCCCGCAGATAGTCCCTCGTGATAGCTGGCTTCGACTCTCACAATTATTGGTCTATATGTGAGTTAAAGAAGGCCATTGTGCTTTCGCTGGTGATGCTCTCTTTAACTTTTCTTAATGCTTCTCCTTCCTTCGATCCCCAATATGGAACTTAATATCTTTGTGTGTTAATGCTCTCAGCGGTGCAGTGATCGGTGAATATCGAGGGATAAACTTCGACAAATAGCTTGTCATACCCAAAAAACTTCGCACAGCCTCTTTTGACTAGAATCGAATAGAATAGAATAAAAAAAACTTTATTTTTAATCACGTTGTCCCATTCAACATTTGCTGATTTCCATGAGAGGTGTGCAATTAACTATATACAAAATTAAACCTATTTCTGATACCTGGAAACTATTATGACTATATTATGTACACTTACCTTTATAACTGAGAGGCCGAGCAGAAAAGGTTTTTACAAAAAGAAATATAGCATATTGAATTTCGAATATTTTTGGGTATTCTATTCCATAATTTCGCTCCACTGTAATTAAAGCTTTTTTTAAGAAACTCTGTCCTGGGCCTTGGGATGAAAAGCCCAATTTCAGAACCTCTCAAGTTATAACTATTAATGGTGTTGGAAAATTTAGAAATGTCACACAGTGTTTGTGGAGCTAATTGATTCACTGTTTTATACATGAGTTTTACCTTCATCAATGCCCTACGTTCTTCAAGAGATGTCCAACCAAGAGCAGTTTGAGTCAAGATAGATTGTCCATGCTCGTTTTTGAAATTCATAATTAATCTAGCCGCCCGATTTTGGACTTTTTGAAATCGTTTAGCAACTGCCTTTGTCAAGCTCATCCCAAACTTCACAACAATAATCAAAATGCGGTTGGATCAATGCATTGTACACAAGAAATAATGTATCTCGGTCAACAAATTATTTAATTTTCTTTAACACACCCATCCCAATGTGTTTTTCCCAATTTAAGCTCTCATTAATTTTCAATCCTAGCAGTCTTGCGCACTTTACTCTTTTGATTGGGCCAAGTATATTTTCCTGGGGGATACCACAAGTTATTCCTCTCTGTCCTGAAAGCATTCCATTTAGCTGACATCTGTGCTCGATTTGTCAAGTAATTTCTCAGTAGATCTAAGACTTTCGGCTGTATTCTAAAAGCTCACTCACACTCACACTCACCATAGTGTGACTGAAGTGTGAGAATAAGTAGACACTGGCGTAGCCAGCATCGATAATTGGGGGGGGTCCATATTCATATATTCATGTAAACAGACTGTAAAGACAATTGATTTGAAAAGAAATTAATCCTGCGTATCACGAATATATGAATATGGACCCCCCCAATTATCGTTCTGGCTACGCCGCTGTAAGTGTGAGTAACACTTTGCACTTTGAAAGGACTTACTCATTTGTTAAGCAAACTGGTCAAATTGGACTCAAAATGCACTCAAGTGTGACTAACTGGAGTGCAGTTCAGTAAACAATCATGTATATAAGAGTTTGATTTTCTCGGCTGTGAAGTCCAATGACAACGTGCGGTGAGATGTCCCAAGGCAGGCAGTATTTTTCACAACAATATCCCAGAAAAACGCGTTGTGGGAAACGTTATATGGCATTAATTTAATTCGAAGTCAGGTGTGCTAAACGGGATGCGAAGCAACTTAAGAAATGTTGGGAAAATTTGAAGATGCGTGCCAAAAAGGTTCTTGCTAAAGAAAAACAGGCCGCTAAATTAACTGGTGGTGGTGTATCCACATCACCTGCAGACGAACAATCATCGGCTATTGCTATCCCTGCTCAAATAGACAGCCTAGAAAACCCTTTTGATGACGATAACTACGAATCTGGTCAGGGTATGTGCTATAGTAGAACGATTATGGTATTGGGTATGTTTTATTTCTCATTCACGCATTTAATAGAAACCGAAAATGGCGAGGCTCAGTCTGGTACAACACCTACAGTTACTCCGCATCAACAACCGTCAACTGTTGCATGTAGAAGCTGCCTTGTCGTTACCAACGACCACAAAGAAACCAATATCTGCGGGAATATAGTCCGGTTCTTCAAACGGATCATTTCGGCTTCGGAGAAAGTTGTACAAAGTAGCTGTATAGCAACAATAATAGTGTGTGTTGTTTCTAGTTTTGTACGTAGACTCATTGATAAGCATGGAAATAGTCTCTTTAATAATCCAAATGTTCTCTCTGTCGTATTTCTCGTCCTTTCTTGCGGTGTTTGCGGATTCAACAGTGGTGTCATCAGATAAGGCCGACATGGATATGGATAGCCACTGTCGCCCAGTAAAATACCATGAATGTCCCCTCGTTCAAACTTTGCACATAAGCGACTGTTATCAAAAATTCTCGCATCGTGAACGCTACCTGACCAGCGTGTGACAATATTTAGAATTTCCAAATTTGCTCCGCAAACAACTTGCACGTTAATGGAAAAATACCCTTTTCGATTTCGATACAGTTCTGCATTTTGACCCCCGGGAGATGTAATTTTAACGTGGGTACAGTCTATTGCTCCAACAGCGTTGGGAAATCCACCAATGCGCCAGAAATTAAGCTTGCTTTGCTGTATCATATTCTCATTAGGGAATGTTATGTGATTATTCTTTAGACGAGCAATAGCTTCCGACACGCGTTTTATAATGCGACTTGCTGATGGCTGGGATATTTCACATAAGTCCGCCCATGCTATAACTGGAACGTACCAGTCGCATAAAATCGGAGAGTTATCAGCAGTTGAATATCAGCGGGAATAGGTCTTCCCCTGTCGTTATGTGCACGTATATGTGGTCGAATAATTCGCAGCAGCTCCTGAAAAGCATCCTTTGTTAACCTATATCTCCTCCTAAATTGTCATCGTCATACGTGTCTATATTGAACGTATATGTCTTCCGTTTATTTTTGTTATTGAATATAATATTATCGAGAGCATTCAGTCTATTTAGCCATCTGCCGGCCATGTTTTTATGACATACACACTCGTGAGTGCAGGTCAAGGGAGGTATACATTCACTCCACTTTTAGGCCTCATTGGAGTGTGAGTAACGTCTTTGAATGACTGGAGTGTGAGTGTAACAATCAACTCAATGAGTTCGAGGGGGATCTCATTGAGTTGTAAGTTTCACTCATTGAGCATAAGCGTCCACTCGTTAAGTGTGGGTGTGAGTGAGCTTTTAGAATGCAGGCGTTTATTTCCAAAGCCATATCGTTCGAATTTACAAAGAAGAATTTTATGATTGACAGTATCGAATGCTTTCTTTAGATCGAGAAGAACAACTATATTATATAGGTCACGGTCCATGTTGGTATACCATTCGTTCGTACAATCTAAAAGTGTCGTGACTGTAGAGTGAAACTGCCTGAAACCAAACTGATGTTCTGAAAGAATATTCTGTTTCTTTAAAATAATCATACATTTGGGCATACAGAATCCTTTCCATCAGTTTCCTGACTAGAGGTAAAATTGAAATTGGTGTATAGTTATCTAACGAATTTCGTTGGCCTTTTTTAAAAATTGGAGCAACTCGTGTTACTTTCCACTCCGTTGGGAATCTATTAGTAGCAATAGAAATATTAAAAACCCTTGGTAAAGGCTCTGTAATAGCAGGAGCTGCTGTCTTTAATACTTTAGCTGAGATGCCATCAATACCCGTAGCTTTGAAGATAGTTAATGTAAACTGTAAACTGTTGCAATATTTAAGGGTTGAAAAGTAAATTTCTCAACAGGTTCATGTTGAGGAATAAAATCTCGAAAGCTATAGTTATGTTCATATTCAATTTCCTCAGCAAGTTTAGGACCAACAACAGTAAAATAATCGTTAAAAACATTAGCCAGTTCAGCAGTTGATGTAACTGTTTTCTCTGGTAATTTAATTTCATTGACAGTATTATACTTCTGACCTCTTCCTAATGTCTCATTTTCTGTTTTCCACGCGTGTTTTGGATTCGTTTTGTTATTGAGGAATTTTGTTGCATAGTATTCCCTTTTGGCATTTCGCAAGGCAATGTTTGCAGCATTTCGAGATGACCTGTACAGCTTCCAATCATTCTCATTATTGGTTTTTATTGCAACACGCTTAAAGTGATCTCTCTCAAGCAACTTCTTTTTAACAGTTTTATTAAGCCAGGGAACATTACCCTTTTTTCTTAATCTTTTTTATCTCTTCGGTGCGTGTTTATCAAGCACTTGAGTAAATAGGGTTTTCCAGCATTCCCACATTTCATCCACATTGTGTCTGTAGTCAAGCTCTACCCATGGAAGCATATACAAGTCACCGAGAAAGCCTTCAACATTAAACTTGCTTAAGTTTCTAAATTCAATGAAATTTGAGAGGTTCCTTTAGTGACATAGTTTAATTTACGTGTTGCATAAATTAAACTATGATTACCCTATAATAAACTATGATAGACCCTTATACCAAGATGCACCACGCCTGATTGAATAATTTTATCCTGAGAGGAAGTAATGCAGATATCAAGTATCGATTTTGTACATTCAGTAACACGTGTAGGATCCTCAATCATTTGTGTTAATTGATACAATTGCATTATTTCCTGGAGCATTTTAACATTCGACAAATTTGAGTCGAGCAGATTACAATTTAGAGCGCCTAACACGTAAATTTCTTTGTTTTCATTTTCTGCTAGTTGAAACAACCTCTCAATTTTTGACAAGGTTTCAACAGTAGAATTTGGTGGTCTATAAAGACTCGAAAAAATAACTTTCTACTTCTAACACCCGACTTACTACTTTCGCTTGTTTTAATTCCAAACAAACAGCTTCTAGATCATCTGGAATTAAATATTGACGGTTTTCGTAGCTTACGTGACACCTGATATATATACATACTCCCCCGCCATTTCGTTTTCGATCAGAGCGCAGTATATCATAACCCTCAATATACTCATAAGGTCGTCCGAAATAGAGGAGTCAAGACGGGTTTCATTAGCTCGACCGAAAAATTCATCATCGGAGCTTGTTGCACTATCTGTTGCGTCTTCTGACGTCTTCTTGATTGATCGTTTTTGCTTTTGGGAACATTGTTGGTCGATCTCACGCTCGTGACTCGGTTTTCTCCGATCGCCTTTTTTATCCGATTTACGTGATCTGCAAACCATCGCGAAGTGATTGTATTTTTGACACTTCTTGCATTTCTTGCCACACGCCGGACAATTTTCTCCACTGATGTGAGTCCTTGTGTGTCCACAGTAATTACATGGCTGTGTTCGACGTCTCAACGGTTTTCCCACATACGGTGCTCGTCTCCTCTTATGTCGTTTCTCGTTGTTCACGAACTTCACCTCTTCATGTCCGGGTAATTTCATATCGCGTACTTGAAGCGATGTATCCTCCATTTGCGCCGCTTCCATGAGAAATTGTGACAAATTCCACTTCTTGTTGATAGCCTTTTGAATCAATACCCGATTATGAGTCGTTTGAATGAGGTGTTCTAAGATTCCTTCGTCAGAGTTCTCTTCGAATTCACAATCATTAGCCTTCTCTCTCAGTCGACTTGCATATGCCGATATTATCTCGCCATGATTTAGTCGGAGTTTAAGGAATAAATATCTGGCGTGATGTTTGTTTTTCTTGGGTGTGAAATCGTCGTTTAGTATTGTCCTCAGTTTGTCAAATTCATCGAGTTCCCCTGCTGGATTTGGTAAGCTTTTCTCAAGCCTAGCTTTTTCTTTGCCGCCATAAATAATTAGGGCGTCTTTCTTGTCAATCGGGTCGCTTATTTTGAAATAACGAAACTCTCGTTCGATTTCTTCTAACCAATCGTCCCACGCTTTACCCGTAGTAATCTGATCATCTCCTGGTGCAAAAGTTCGTATTTTGAGGCTCCTTGTTTCTGCTATAACACAAATAGTCGATCCTTCGGCATTTGCTGCTTGCTGTTGTTCGCTATTAGACATCATTTGTCGATTTATTCGAATGTTCTTAACGTTGTTAACCGAAAACTATTCCATATTTCGCTGCTCAAGGCGGATCTTTACTAACTCTAAAAGTTTTTATCCTCGTCGCCAATGTAATGACCTCCACTCACCGAACATATAAGAATGTTTAATACAAACCTAACAATAACATGTGGGCAAAATGGATAATTCATGCATACTAATTAACTAATGGTAATTACGGATACTACAGTAGCTAACATTATTAGAGATCTTTGTATATATTGAAGGTGGTGCAAACGGAGTTTATGAGTACGACTACGAGAACGACATTCGTCATTTTTGCGACATTGCTTACGCCATCTGACGAAATTCGTACTCGTTAGGCTTTTGAATACGAAATTTATCGACAAACTCGCACACAAAAGCTCGACGACAACGAGTTTTGGCTGATTGCGTAAGCAAACAACATTTGAGTGACAAATCTTGAATTGTATTCGTAGTAGAACTCGTTGACAGAGCTCACTATTATCACCAGTACAGTTCATTAGCAGAATTTTTCTATTCAATTAAAAAAAAGCACTGCGTAAAAAATATGCAATTTTAATTGAATCCAATTACCATGCCTGATATGAATCCAATTACCATGTCAAATAGCCTTGGGTATTCTTTGATGACCTCTTTAGTAGGTAGATCAGAACTGCTGCGTATCCATTCCGCCCTTTTGATAGCAGTTTTACCCATGATAACTCACTGTTCCAACTAGCTCAACGTGCTGTTTTAGCCACTCTTTCATTCTATTGTGGTATGATTCTTCAATGGTGGAATCTATCAGGAAATATTAAATATTCAACAACTATTTAACTAAGTCGAGGTGATTATTAGTGACAAAGAGCTGAACGAGGTGCGTATATGCTGACGTCACACTAAGATTGCCGGGTTAATATGATTTTACCAGGAGTAAATAAGGACCAAAAATGCCTTATTTTCATGAGTAAATTGTACTGTTCCTAGTAAAGTTCTTTCTAGATTAACTAGGCTTGACCATATAGCTATACTTGCTTCTTTTTTCGATGAGTGCTCGTTTGTACGTCTTCGAACGTTCCGCATCTGTACTGCTTGAGACTTTCATCTTCGCCAAAAAGATTGCAGCTGATTTCGTGAAATCTTTCTGAGTAGTTCTTCATCCACGCCGTCTTTCAAAGGCAAAACGACTGGATCCAGCATTAAACCAAGGGGTTCATCATTCTCATCTTCGACATATGGTGGACTCTATCCATCATATTTTTGGATAAGAAATAGTGCTCTATGTTATTTCCCGGAAAGGAAGTGAACCTATAAATGGGGAATCGGTGACGTTTTTTTCCAAACGTACACCACGATATCAGAAATACAGAACATCGTCTAGAAACGCTACAACCAGGTGTCAAATTTCTGATATCACTTATTTTCGTCGTCATCTGATCGTTAAACATGTAGCTTACAGCTGCAAAGATGCAGTGAATCCAACACAAAGTAATGACTAATGCATGGGTGTGGTGTGAACTTAACGGCCCTTGCTTTGACAATAGGCAGATTTACCCAAGGACATGAACGCGAGAGTGCGTGAAAGTGGCCAATAAACGGCGTGCGACGTTTGTAGGCTATTTATTCGCTAGTTCTGTGTCGTCTTTGACGTTCACGCCCGCTTACTAAATCTGCCTAATAACTCTGCAATGTGGTGGTTGTTTAGGCTCTTTAAATTTAAATTCTGCAAGAAGCAGACATCCTCCTTTCGACTTACCTGATCTGATCTTAACAATTTATCAAAACTTAGAAAGGTATGAAATTACATAGGAAGAGTGCACAATCCAGAGGAGTGCGTAATATAAATTTGGTACAAAACCCATACAAACCAAAGCGACTTTAATCAATAAGCTGTAAACCGATAATAAACAAAGCATCCGCATCAGTATTTGAACGGATTAACCATTATTTAAGTTCTTCCCCTCGCCAGCTAGCTATCAACAAACTTTGGTTCGTATGGGTTTTATATATTAAACGGAAAAACTTGAACCTTTAAAAAACGGTCTGAATTTTTCAATTAAACCACCCAAATTGAACGAAGCAGACATTCTCTCCACCTTTGAAAAGATCCACCTCCTCAAATGGAAAGAACATGTTAATTATTTAACAAAAAAGATTAAAAAAAATGTCGGACTACTTGCGAAAGTAACATATTTTGTTGATCAAGCAACTCTTGTTTGTTTATATTATGCTCTAGTTCATCCTTATTTCACTTACTCTTTAATCGCTTAGGGACATACTTATGAGACAATTATAAATCCTTTAATTTTACTGCAGAAACGTGCCATACGAATAATCACATTCTCATCCTAATGTGACCACAGCAGTCCTCTTTTTAAAGCTTTAAATCTTATCAAATTATTAGATCTAATCAAAATTTGTACTGATGTTCTTATGTTCAAGTTTCAGAACTCTCTCCTACTTTCTACATTTGACTCCTTTTTTGTGCCTGTTGATCAAATACACAATTATAATACAAGGTCATCATCTAACCAATCTTACTCTCTTCCTAAACCAAGAATAAATTATGGATTGTTTAATATTAGATTCCAAGGGCCCAAAATATGGAATTCAGTTGATAATAAAATCAAGACCTCATCTCTGGCGTTTCTTAAAAAAAGTCTGAAATTTTCATATATTGAGAGCTACTGAAAACTACAGTGGCTTATGCATGCGTTATTCTTAATTAATTTAAAAGTTGTTTCTCTGCTTGATTTTTGTGTCTGTTTTTTTCTTCTTTGTTTTTTTATATACTTTGTATATATATCCTAACCGACCGATTTAAATTAACATTTAACAGTCTAAGCACTTTATGATATTGTCTCCGAGTACTTGGTTGCCTAGCTTGATAAGCCCTTATGGTTTTTCTAGGTTTATACCAATTCAAATCTTGTTAATTTATAATAAAAAAGCAGCTTGTAAATAATTTATTCTGGTTGAATTAAAATTGTTGTTGTTGCTGTTTTCATCTGCAGATATCCATTGGCCTGAACTCCATGCTTTCTTTGGTCAAAATGCTACTGGCAGTGAGACAAGACGGCAAAATGTCATGAATACTCCTCACATTGTACATTGGTTTTTCACACAGAGACTAGAAAGCTTTGTGAAGCACTGGCTCTATGAAACACTTTGTGCAAAGTGGCACTGGTTCAGATATGAATATCAAGGTAGAGTTAGTATCCATTGTCATGGTACAGCTAAACCAAACAATGATCCAGGATTGTGCCAATTTACACAAACTGCTCTCTTGCTGAGAAATATTTGGGTAAGAATGATTGTCTTTGTAACAACACCACTAGAGCAGGATATTGAAGCTGGTAAGAAAGCTGCTGACACAGCATGTCAGTATGTTGATTGGTTGTTTTCAACTGTAAATCCACCAGATGAGAACATGTGGATTAGGCCTCAAGTCTATCCATGTCAGAAACGTCACAATGACATCCTGAATGTGAAATACAATCAGATTATGTTGATCTTTTAAATATGGTCCAAAGACCTACTCGTTGTATCACAAGCTACTGCCTTATAAAGAAATCTAATTAATCAGAACTAAAATGTAGACTTCATTTTCCATTCGAGCATTGCTCTCAAACCAAGTTAGAATTTGAGCAAATTCACAGCAAAGGCGATAACGCGTGCAATATAGAGCGAAGTTTGTTACTCGGGAAAATTATTCAAGATTAAACAATTATCAACAATTGCAATTACAAGGATGGAGAGCTAACTGTGATATTCAAGTAGTTATTGATCATTATGCTTGTGTAGAATATCTTACAAAATATGCTGCTAAAGGTGAACCACGGTCATCAATTCTGAAACAGGCATTCAATTCTATTGTCCAGAATGTTGACAACAATAGTGACCCACACAGAGCAATAAAAAAGTAGTAATGAAAACTCTTGGTGAAAGAGATTATGCTGCTCAAGAAATAACTGCATGGCACCAGAACAGAGCTCAATATTCTGAACAACAAATTCATGAAATTCTTACATGGATAAAAACCGAAAGGGAAAACCAAACCACTTTTGAGCACTATGAAATTGTAAATTAATACTGATGCTTTCAGTTACCTTTAGGTTGGCTTATTAATGCTATCCGCAACCTTCTTCAAGATAAATGTACAGTGACCGCAACAACTGGTAAAGCTGCTTATAACATACAAGGTATTACCATACATTCCTTGTTGAAATTACCCATAGGATCAAGGAGTAGAAAGGATCTTATTGTCCTAGGTCTGTGTAGATTACAAGAATCTCTTAATAGAGTTGATTTTATTCTTATTGACAAATATTCCATGCTTGGTCAATTTGCTTTTGGCTGGATAGATAAACGATGTAAGCAAGCAAATATAATATTACATGATAAAGTTCTAGGAGGAAAATATTTCATTTTTCTTACAGACAAATGATGATATCCACATTACAATGCAAAGCCCGGCCAATAGAATTCAAACCGGGAATTTAGCAAAATATATCAAAGGATCTTCTGATGACAGATAAATGTAACAACTGGATACTTAAAAAAGGTATTTCTAAAAATTTCATTTCTAAATCCTAACAAATTGCACCGAATCACAAAAATCTTCTGTATAAATTTTATGTGGTTATGAATCTATTATTACTCTGTAGCTTTTGGCTAACTCTGGTGAAAGAAACAAATCTGCAAGACTTTCTTCCATTGTATACTATGTACAGCACACACAGGAGAATGAACTGTCAATTTTCTCCACTATTTGAACTGTTCTACTTATGTACAATACATAGTGTGTATTTTTTTATACCATTGTAAAACCTTGCCAATTATATCAGATAAGTGAAAGTTAACTAATATCTAAATTAAAATATTTGTCACTTTTGTGTACATTGTACTGCTGTAGTTCTATTTGTTGGTGTTCTGTAGCTATACCCTATGCCTGCGAGGCAGCACTTCACTTACGATAGTAACTTCTAGTATTTTTACTTAATTATAATATGGCAGGTCTCGTGACTAAAATGACGTGCGCTGATTGGTTCTTTGCCGGTCTGGAATCCCCCAGTATTAGACTGTTGCCGTAGTAACGGTCCAACTCTCATATTTTCGAACAAAAACAAGCTTGCACTTTTATTTTTGACACGAAAAATATCGACGGAGAATGGACGAAGAAGAGCATTATTTCGTACATGTGAATATTATATTTATTCATCTTTGATTTTTGTTTATATTACTGTATCATTCTTACTTAACGAGTAAAAAACAAAGTTTTGGAAGCTACTTCAGTGCTTGTTTGGCGACTGGTGGCGAAAGAGCCGGCAAGAATGCTACAGAGCATTGTATAAATAAATAATCCAAATACTGTATGCCATATAATAAATCCCTTATTAACCGAATACGTTCGGTGCGTACTGGAAAAATATCAGACCTCGGTCTTTTATGTACGGTCCTCGCTATCGCTCGGTTTTTACTGTCAAGACCTCGGTCTGATATTTTTCTAGTACGGACCTCAAATTCGGTTAATAAGTGGTATGTAATATTTACTTACCAAACTTCAGCCTCCTTTCACATTTCAACCAATAATTGTTCAACTTCAATTACAATTGTCAAAGCTGTTGTTGACGAACAGTGTTACAACTTATTATACAACGCCAGAACGACTTCTATTTAGTCTCAATTGAGCGATATACGACAAAATGGCCTGCCTAGCCCCGATCCCCAGTCGTTTGGTCAACACGCGTGGGAAGGTCATATAACTGCTCAGCGTAACAGAAGATTGCATTGAACATTATACATGTATATTTTCCAACACGCTTACCTTTATATATTTAAACTGAAAAATTGGCTAGCTTGTATTTTTATCCGACTTCACAGCAGCGGTTTATTTTCCGCTCACCTTTTAAAGCCATGCTATGATATTGTATAAGTTGTTGATATTACTTTTTCAACTTCCCCATTCGCGGTAATTATAACGTCAACTCTAAACGACGAATTGTAATAAGCCTGTCGAACATCCCTTCTGATTGTTGAAATTTGAAAGGGTTGCACCATTTGAGTCTGTTTGCCAGCTTTGATATTGATTCGCTGAATGAACATTTCCTTTCAGTCAGCGCGATCATATAATTAACATGTACTTCCTCTAAAGTAGCAGAACATTGCGCATTGGTGATAAAACACGAGACTAAAGTGGAGAAACTTTTCATTTCCCGAATCAAAAGCAAGTGCAGTAACTCAAACATGATAAGATATTCTAAGCAGCGGCATAGCTAGCCCGACAATTTAGTCCTATGCTAACATTTTTGTGTTCATTGACTGTGAAAACAATGGATTTCTAAAGAAATAAGTAATGATAATCAGTAAAATAAAATTTGCATAGCATGCCTAAATCATCAGACTGGCTATGCCATTGATGCTAAGAGCTCTACTTTCATTTTAATGACTAGTACTCTTTCGAAGGCGCCGTCTCGACTCTCCTTTAACAAACGATCATTGTTGACTTTCACTTACAAAGAAATAGTTCGCGAGAGAAATATTTTGCTAGCGAACTATAATTTCTCTGTAAGCGAAAATCCAGTTTAACTGATATATTTTTTACACTTGACATGTAGTGTCTGAAGATTCTGAGTACAATAATTTAAATTTGACACAGGTACACGAAGCATGCATTTTTTAGTGCAAGAAGCTTAGCTACAATTTGGCTTCCTATCGCGAAGCCGTCGAAAGTGGCGTCGGTCGGTAATTTTATCGCCCATCCAGTTTCGAAGAGTATGTATATAGTTTGGGTGAGATATTGCTGTTGGTTATATTGCTGTTGTCCTCAATGATAAGCCTCAATCATATATACGGTACATTTTCACAATTTCGCGATATTTTTATAATTTCAAAAATATTTTTGCTGCTTAACACAAACACACACATGCAAAATTGCGCTAGGAAAAATATTACGTGTTATTTAGCCCACAGAGTATGCTATGAGCAAAGAATAAGATTTTTTAACACACCTTAAACGCGTGCTCTTAAAGACACACAGAATAAGCCGGTTTGTAGCAGCACAATAGTTTTTTTTTACAAAATATTTTACACATTTTGATAAGCAGTTGACCTTCTACACCTACCTCCGACCTTTTCGAAGGGATCATAAAGCACTTTTTTATTAGTATGATGAAATTACTGCATGTTGATTGGTGAAGTACACTTTTCAAAAACAAACAAAATAGCGTAAAGTAATTATACATTGAAATAAAAAGTCCCAGAGAATCTGAAATCTATGGCTACAACACTAAACTAAAATAATGGCAAAGAAGCAAAATATTACTGGATCAAACTCCTGAACGGGCCTTGATATGAATCTATATGATGCTTGGACCCAGCGGCTTATCGAATTAGTACCAAAATTTCAAACATCAACGTACTAAATATATTAATGCCTGATCATACTTACCATTCATGATCATGTTCTTTGGCTATCATGAAAACGTAAATAAATAGTATCAGAGGACAAGATCTAGATGTAGCCGAAAACAAATGCATATTAGCCGAATTCATATTAGAGACGGGAAACTCGTCTTAGACGGGAAAAAGTTAGTACATGTATAAGTTCTTCTTAAAACTTTCCTTTTATTTAATAATTAATAATTTCGAAAAGTTGAAATGGGTATCAAATTACCTGTTATTTGTAGCTCGACTTCAAGGCTATTCCATCGAACCGCACCACTAAAACAAAGCTGGTATTTAAAAAAATTGTGCACATGCGGGGTCGATGATGAATAGTTTGCTCACACATCTCTCCTATGCAGATACAGCTAAATAGATATTGCAACTATCAACTATGCGATATGTAAACAATGTGCGACACTGGGTATATTCTGCGTATATTAGCCTATACTAGACCTTGCAAATTTTTATTGTGAAACATTAAACGAATCTCGTTATTTTGTAGTTATATTTGAAATAAATTAGCATCAAATCTGGTAAAACAACTGCCTAAAATAGACAAAAACACTTCTCGACGTTTCGACGTTTTGCAGAGATGCAAAAAATGAGGTTGGAGGAGATGCATGTGAAATAGTGCGTGATGAAAAACTTTACATTGCCACAGGAGAATGTGCCATTTGAGACCAATCAGGCACCATTTCACATGCCTCTTCTTCAACCTCATTTAGTGCGTTTTATGCAACGAATGTAGTTTACTATAGTTCGATGAAACTGATCTCTAAGGGTAAGATTTGTTGAACACCGTAGGTCGGTCAGCAACCACGATAACACCAAGCCTGTTGCCAGACACTTTACCTGTGGTAATTTTTGCGTCACATACATGAGAATTAGAGCCCTCTGTCCCATTTCCGGTAGTAATAACAACCGAAGACGACAAGAAATGCAACTCATCCACAATCTTGCCACTCTTCATCCCTCTGGCATAAATGAAAGACTCTCTTTCATGTAAGCTACTTCGCCCAGAGTAATATGACTTCAATATCCTTGTTTACATCAAAGCTGGTTGTAATATATTTTCTTTGCTCATCAGGCTTCCTTCATTGCTGGCTATTCTTACACCACAATCAGGCATCTCTTTGGCAACGTAATGTATTCCAATTTATTTTCTATTGGCCCATTTTTATCATGTGTTTTGCCCCCATACAAAACATATGTTCTCCCCTATTTATTGTCATACTAACAGATGAAGGTGCTCAGGTCGAAACGTCGTGAAGTGTTTTCGTCTATTTTAGGCCGTTGTTATACCGCATTTGACGCAGAGTTATTTGAAGACGCTGCAACGCTTCTCTCTAGATATATTGGAATATATTTATATTAATATATGGATATATTTCACGTCTTATGCAGTTTCTCTTAATTGCTATAGCAGAATTGCAACAAACTGAAATATATACTATAGCAAAATACCTCCCATCAATCCCAAATGTTGAAGTCCGATCTAAGCGTGGAAGGCCATGCATGAACCCATGCACACAAAATACATAATTACGTTCTCTTTGATCGGAATTACCACATAGTTATATATAAATTAAGAACAATTGCCCATGGAACGTCACGTAATACATATATTAAAATAGTTTTTAGGCTGTTATCAAATTGATTGCAAACTAAATACTGACCTCGTTTGAAGTAGGTTTTGCGATTTCCAATGATCTATAACTTGTATGTCATAAGAATTAAGAACTGAAGTAGCTGTATTGGTAGCAGGTGATTTACAATTGTGATAATTGTATCGGAAAAGGAATATTGAAACATTTTATTGAAGTGTTGTAATTATCACTGCGCGAATGAATGGCTTCAAAATTGACCACACTGTATAAAACTGAAAAAAGAACCATGAATAAAATTACCAAAACCTTAGACGGCATGCTACTTGATTTTGAAGTTTACCGGCCGGAACACTTTGACGTGCAAGTGTTTTGCTTTGACTATCTTTAAAATATACATTATTTTTGCGATATACATCATACATTAAATAATTAATATTGTTAAAACGTAAATTTTCTATCAAAATAAAACGTAGCAAATTTAGTTTTTTTAATGGTTAAAGGAGTGCCATCGGTGCTAACCCTTCATCGTCACCCGTAGGTTAAACCGGCCCTCCCGGAAACGTCAGCACACATTCGGACACACGGCTAGTTATAACTCTGATCGAGACATATAGGCATTCAGTGGTTTTAATACACTCCTCGCGTATTCTTTTCCTACTGGGGCTTTCGAGTATTTCTCGAAATACAGAAATTATCTGTATTTAGCTGCTTGTCGTAATATTGCAACTCGTATTACCTATTTTATGAAGTGTTATAGTCTAAGAGCTTTTCAATTTCAACAAATGACTCTATAATGAATGACCTGTCTCCCCTCTTCTTCACCAAAGAGATTAATATAGTAGCTATACTGTTCTTATTATGTCTTCGCTGTTTGGGGCCAGTTTTTTGAAAGGCGTTTAGATTAAACGGATAAATTAAAAATGGAAAACCAAATCATCTATTTATTGAACAATTGAGCTGAATATTTCGATGTAAATAGTTGTTAATGGAAAGTACATATTATATGCATAAGATGCGGATTCAGTCATTCACAAGATATATGAGCGTATTTTTAAAAGTTGGCTTATCCACCCACCGTTTAAGCTAAACGCCTTTCGAAAAACCAGCCCCCGGAATGCAATTTTCTCGATATTAAAGTTAAGTATAACGTAGCTAGGCCAGCATTCCTTTGACGTTGTACTGTTTCCTGCTCGATGTGAGTTTAAATTTTTGCTAGATGAAACGTTTTCGTTAGGTTCGCTATTGTGCATGAAGCGTCAACAGAAAGAGTATATTTAAGAGCACTTTGACTGAGGTCATATAATAAAATAAAAAATGCCTATATAATAGGTAAGTATATAACAAATATTCAGCAGGCACTTATGAACAGTAAACAAGGAATCTGCATGGGTAGTCAAAAATCTAGCAATTTTTACATGTAAATGCTATAATTTTATGTGTATCACAAAGTTTATACTAATTTTATTTTCGATTTCGACAAATCTATAAATTCCAAATGTATATATAAAGACTTTTGCGACCACCTCGATTTGAATTGACAAAAAATTGCAGGAAATTTTGTGAAATTTCTTCTTTCTTATATACACTGTATAATTATTTATCTTGAAATCAAGCAACCTTCTGAATCGGAGGAGGAAAAGTCTGACAGGAAGAACAATCGTTGATCAGTCGCTCAAGTGAAACAAAAGCACCCAAAACAGTGATGAAATATAGAAATTTTAGATTTGACTTTGAGTTTAAGAATCAGCTTATCTTCAGTCACCTTCAAAGCGTATTGTGCATGGATGAATTATACGTATTGATTACTAATATGGCTTCTACTTATAGAGTTTTTATGGTGCGTCGTTATAAAATATATATATGCATGTGAATGATTAAATATTGAAACATTGAAATATTGAAATATACATCATATTTTAAGAACCATGAAGTCCGGCCTAAGCATGGCAATAATAATATCACCCTTTATCAATAGCTACATGTTTAATTTTGCAGAAAAAAGGAAGGTTGAATTCTTGGACTTTACACAATAACTTGAAAGAAACAAGATAATCCTATTCGTATATATACATTTTACAGCGCATTAGAAATGATTTAATTTAATCATTATTATAATTATTGGCATGCATGATAAAATTACCATGTAATATTCTGTTTATTATATGAACAAATTATAACAACAAATTCAAAAATGGAATGTTTTACAACAGAATTTTTGGTTGGTGAAACATATTTCCTACGTGATTTTTCCATGATTGGCTTGCGAAAATGATATCGTGTGTCTAAATACGATTTTTCTCGGTGGCGTAAAACTCTCTAATATAACACTCATGTACAAATGTCATCGCACAGCAGATTTCAGACTTGAAGATATGGCTAATGATAACAGATTTCCTTAAATAAACAATGAATAAATATACCATATTGCACCAGCTCCTTCCATTAAACACTTCAAAGATGCCACGTAATTCATGTGGTGAAGCGGTAATGACGTGCAGAAAAAATTATTATTTAAAAAATAATTATTTCATCACCGCCGTTTATATATTGCTGTATCTTGTTGCATAGATAGCACTAAAATTTATATGGCCGATGCTGCTTGTCCTATATAAATCAAATTCCGATTTCCTATTCATAAAGTGCACTTACCAACTGAAGTGTTTGTGTCTAAGAGATTTTCTTTGTTGTCGAAATGACTCTATATAGTGAAGACGCTGTCTCGACTATTTCTTTAACAAAGAATTTTGATAAATAGCTAATATTGTTCTTTAATGACCAGAGCATCTTGATCACATGAATAGACGAGATGGATAATATGTTACTCCTTATCCGAAAAGTTTTGAAAAGGTGAAAATGAATTTGAAAATACGCGTCGGTGGTCGAATTCTAACAGCTTCACGATATCGCTTCATCCCCATTTAACTGCTCATTTAAGTTTATTCGCACTAACTGTTCATATTTTTGGCATTAAGCCGCGAGACAGGACTTACAAGTACATTCTAAGTACATTTTAGGCTCTGAGTTAAAAAATGCTATAACGCTATAACGCTGTTTTATAGTCTCAAATTAATTTTACGCGCTGGAGGAAACTTGATCCTAGCCTCGCTTTCGAGCACGAAACTCGCTACTTCAGGGGGTTCTTTCGCACAAGTCCGCGGCGTTAAAGGCATTTGTTATCAGAATTTGTTGAATCCAATTCACTTCTGATGGACGTTTTAAAGCTTGTGAATTAGATCCAACAAAATGAGATCGTACGCGCGTGTGAACAGACATTTATGCAACCTCCATTCCTAGTAGGGGTTTCCAAGAGATTTTTAAAAAGATCTTCTGCCTTCGCGTAACAGGAATGACACCTATAATTATGATAATACTGGCAATTGGATTACTTTGCAATTTTAAAGCACACAGTAATAATAATCATAGACTGTGGTTAGTGCGGTCGTCACCATGTATCCATTACGCAATTCGAACTTTTGATAATCAGATGACAATGATCGAAGTTAGTGATGTTTATCATCTCTTTGAGTTGCATTCGGCGCAACGAAAAAACGACTCGTAAACTCGGCGTAAATCTGCTGAAAAATTATTCAAGAAGAGCGAAGATAAATCCCTTGCATATACTCGAACTGACGAAAAGCATGCGGTTTGCACGCTTGGGTTGCATACTTTCCGAGACAATTGAAATTCCGGATCTCTCGTGGTTAAAAAGCTCAAGATAAAATTCTAGGTTCATTATTTGATCAGGTTCCACGCTAATATCAAGACTTTAAGAGAAACATAATTATATATTCTACGTAGTTTAATTATCTTCCTTATTCAATCTAAATTACACACATCATACACACTCGGTGGAAGCTTACAACAACTGACGTATATTTTACATTCAGTACGTTTTATGTTCCAAATTGCTCTTTTATAATTGGTCAGTACAATCACTAATAATTCTATATGAATTTTGGTATTACAGGAAATTTTTTATACATAATACAAAATTACACTCCTATGATTAACTAAATCAAATTTGAATCACAACTAATAACATATAGAATATAAAATGAAGTAATATGAGCACAACTTAACACGGCCAAACACAAAAATATATTGCTTAACTTTTTAATATGGCCATGAAAAATCGCTCACATTAATATTAACATTTCGATTCACATAGACAATGAATTCACGTATAATATATGTCAACTGAAGAAACTTTGTTCATAATGTCTTTCGTAGTCCTGATATAAATTTTCCTCCCGGGTCCAGATTTTTTCTTGTGTAACTTTAAACAAGGACGGTCGTACTTGATTGGCCCAGGTTCCTGGGACTTCGTGACCAACTTCCGAGTGAAGATTATGACTTGATGAGGAAGGAATTATTTCTCCACTTTCTTTTCTCGGAAGCTTTATATTCATTTTGATTGAATTTGAATAAAACAATGCAGGAGACAATGTCTTTCTAAGGCTGAAATTCTAATTCCAGAGGAATACAGGCTGTCTCAAAACTATTGAAACCACCCATAACTATGTAATAAATAGTTAGAGTTTGAAAACACACTGACACTGTTGGAACCCACATGCAGGTGTATAAATGCTTGACATAAACAATTTTATGCATGATAACAGTAACGTTTGTTTGTATCCACAAAGGATTCTTATCACAAAAATTACAATTTACGTTATCTAGATAAGAATATTTAAATTTACATCTCAAGCAATTCGTCTGTTCTAGCAAATTTTAAATTTTTCTTGGCCTATATAGCATTTTATAAATTGCGTTGATCCCCACGAGAAAAACTCGCTAAAAAGCCATTAAAATTTTAACAATAGGCGATTTCAATAGATTTGGGGGGGTTCCCTGTTGTTTGCTAGCGAAATATTTGCATATTTTCTTTAGAATTTTAGGAGGAATAAATAAATTTAATTGCCGTTCAACTTGGCTGTTCTCAATTCAAAAAAAATATGCAAATATTGCGTTTGAGAATAATTCCCTGCAAGTGGAAATCCACTCTAATCGTTTTCGTTTACGGTTATACACTAGCGGTCAAAAAGAACTGCTCAAAACAAGTTAAAATGCTCTTAAATGAACGTAACTGTCCCTTTAGCAATATATACGAGTAAAAATAGACTAGATTACATGCTAAATTATATCAAATATTAATATTTTGTTGACCCTCTTTTGGCCTTATAATTAATGACGGTCTTACACCGGCGTGGCATACATTCTGTAAAGGTGGTAATCTTCACGGTCAAAAGAAATTCATCCTATGGACAGTCTTTACAGCAACGCATAAATCATGGACGCTTTATGAATGAATTCCTTTCTTGCACTGTTTTGATGTCTCACAGAGACATTATAAAATGATTACATAAAGTAATAAAAACTGAAAGTTGACATTTTTTGCGAAAAGGTAGAAATTAGGGACGGAACATGTGTTTTGTATGAGAAGAGAACTTTAAATGTTATAAACAGTGCTAACCAGAGAGTCTGAAAGAAAGTTGCTAACCAGTGAATGTTAATGATATTATTGTTAAAGTTGGGATTTGGGAACAGAAGTAAGCTAGATTTAACCATATAATTGTATTATTAACGAAGTAGTTTCAGTCATTAAAGGTGTGTACAACAGTTTGGCAGAGAAACATGAGAAATTTACTGAACTTATCGAGGAAGACACGGAATTCGAAGTGGAAGACGCTGGCTCGAAGATTGTCAACAAACATCTTTAGCTTTGGAATTAAGGGCTAATGAATACATGCAGAAGATATCGCAGGAAGAAGCAATTGCGGGAAACAAACAAGCTAAAAAAGATGAAGCTGCTATTACGGTTAATGATGAGATGGGCGGAAATACGGACGGAAATACAGTAGACGCTATATATGAAGCTCAAGTGGAAACACCGAATAATGAAGAAGAAGCGGGCAATAATTCCATCGTTCAGAATGAGACTGCAGAAATATGCGCTTTCAAAATATGCGCAGACTCTATTTATTAGAAATATGCGCGGACTCTATTTATGGAGATCCAAGGTTCGTTCCCGACACAGTTACACAAGATATCATGAAATTCTAGCCCTTACGGAACGAAGAAGATTCACATTTTTGTGAGCTAGTCCATGTGATAAGACGAAGTTACAACACCTTGAGAGAAGTGGGACGACCACACGATATGAACAAAAACCATATAATATTATTGGCCATAATCAAGCAGAAGATGTATAACGATGATCGAAAGGTGTTGGCGCGTTATTTGGAGAGAGAGAAGATCGAGCCGAAGTTAGCTGACCTAATTGAATGGATATGTTGGGAGAAATGAAATCGAAAATGCATGCAACGACGTGTTGGTTTCGAAACGGAAGGTCGCTCAAGTTGTTATTTTGTAAAAGACCTTCTGGCAAAAACAAGTTGTTATTTGCCGTTTCAGCACCAATATTTACATAAAATGCGTAAATTTGGTTAGCAAATGCGAAATGCGGTTGCCTTGCCTTGCCACGCTATATATATATATATATGTCCGTCACAAAAACACACCGCGTTTCTATGTTTTTGAAATCCCGTTCATTCCACACAAAAAACAGCCTACCTAGCTTAGATTCATTCTACGTTGAGTCTCGAATGTGGACGCTTGCAAGAAAACAAAGGTTTATGCTACAATTCTATTCGCATTGGGAGACAAAAATTCTATCTTTATTCTACCTGGATCAATGCTATATCTACGCGTACAATAGTTAAAGTTGGTGCGTCTGCAAACCAAAGTATGTAAATAGATAATACGTTGTTTCAGTTAGCAATTGTCGCGCTAAATGTTTCATTGACAAAAAGGCTAATAATTTGCGCTTTATTTTATGCATGATTAAGAATCTGTTGTAATCGGTATATAACTCATTTGTCTAGTGTACGCATGTAATGTACACCCTCGTGCACCAAAACCTGCGCTAAGTGTTGTGATGTTAATTACCCCGAAAATCGATGAAATAATACCTGTTCTCCTAGATCTAAAAATAGATGTCGCTGCATTTACAGAAACATGGCTGAAAGACTCAATCCAAGACACTGTTATTGACATACCAGGATACCGGATATATAGAAAGGACCGTAATGATGGGTCATATGATGGAGTCTGCATCTATGTCAGGAATGAAATTCGTACCACCACTTTAAAAAATCTCCACCATTCAAATCTTGAAGTTTTGTGGATAAAAATAAGACCTAAACGTTTACCTGGTGGTATACCCTGTATTTTCATAGGTACAGTTTACCACCCACCAGCGTCGGGCAACCAAGCCATGATCAATTATCTTACTGAAACACTCACCAGCATTGAGGCTAACAATTCGAACAGCGGCATTATAGTTATGGGAGATTTAAATAGATTAAATACTAGCTGTATCAATCGCCAGTTTAAATTAAAACAGCTTGTGAAATTCAAATAAGGTAGAAAATCTCAAGCACGCGAAGCCCAAAGATTGGTGGTCTGCTGTTAAAAAAAATAGTGGCATGGGTCCTCTTCATAAACCAGAGTTACAGCCAAACGTCCAAATTGAAATGATTGATGGCATGAATAATTATGAAATTGCTAACACTATAAACAAGATGTTTCTTGAACCTTTGAATGATTTCCAACCGTTAAATTCTACCTCCTCTACGACTGGAAATAAGAATACAGGAGCAATGACTCCGAACAGCTTACATGTCTCCGAGGAAGACGTCTATGAAGTTTTGAAATTAATAAATCCTTTCAAATCATGTGGCCCCGATAATATCTCTTCATGGGTTTATAAGCAATATGCTGATATACTTTCCTTATACCCGTCAGCATCATTTTAAATAGTTCGTATGAAGAGGAAAAGTTACCCTCTGTGTTAAAAACATCTAACGTCGTCCCTATTCCCAAAATAACACCAGTGGAATCAGTAAACATGCATCTTCGTCCCATTGCCTTAACACCTATAATATCTAAGATAGCTGAGGAGTTTGTAACTAAGGAGCACCTCAAGCCAGCCATTTTAGAAGTCCTAGATCCTGACCAGTTTGGTGTTATCCCAGGAACGTCAACGAGCCATGCCCTGATCAAGCTAATTCATAAATTGACAGAAACCACAGATGGCAATGGATCTACTGTACGTGTTTTTCTTTTGGTCTATCAGAAGGCGTTTGATTTTATTGACCATTCTATTCTGGTATCCAAACTTAAGTCACTACGTATCCCTACTCCATCCTAAAATTTCTAACAAATAGGAAACAGCGAGTGAAATTAGCCAATGATTGTTTCTCCGAGTGGGGAAATGTCCCTGCAGGAGTGCTTCAGGGTACCAAACTTGGTCCTTGGCTATTTGTACTGATGATAAATTATTTGCGACCTAATGGAGCAGATCAAGCGAAGTTTGTTGACGACCTAACGATTTCAGAAACAGTTCCTAAATTTGAAACAAGTATGATCCAAAACTCGGTGAATGATATTCAGGAGTGGTCAAATAATAATCTTTTCCGACTACATTATAACAAGTGCAAGGAACTTACAATTGATTTCAAACAAGATAGAAGTACTTTCCCCCCAATTAGTATCAATGGCAGAGATATAGAGATAGGCCACGAAGCAAAGTTACTTGGAGTGACCTTAAGATCGGACTTGAGGTGGAACAGTCATGTGTACCACATCATTACAAAATGTTCCAAACGTTTGTATCTTTTAATACAACTTAAACGGGCAAATGTTAAAAGGGAAGATATCATGCAGTTTTACAAGACGTGATGCATTAGATCTGCACTTGAATATGCGTCTACAGTTTTCCATCAATCTCTACCAAAATATCTAAGTGATGAAATAGAACAAATTCAAAGGCGTGCATTGTCAATCATATACACGGACCTTAGTTATACGGATGCTCTAATTGAATCTGGAGAATTAACTCTCTATGACCGAAGAGAACAAGCGAGCAAAAAGTTCTTCCAACGAATTTTAGATAATCCTATAATGATAAATTATACAATCTAATATCTAAAGTCGATTCAGCATCCTTTTATAACCTTCGATGCAATAGATTAATAAACATTCCTCATTTTAAAACTGAACGATTTAAGAACACCTTTTTAGTAGCAAGTAGCTTAAAGATTAATAAGTAAATAATTTTTTCTTAGTGTTAACTTTATATTGATGTTATTAATAAGATATTTCAACTTGTAAGCACCATGTATTTCAGTCGCAACTGCAATGGTTATTGATTAAACATCTATCTATCTATCTATCTAAGCGCTGCTTAAATCGGTTTAGTTGTTATATTGCATGCGAATTCTCAGTTTACTAAGTATATCTCATTTATGTCAATTATCAAGTATACTCGTATTAATTTCATGTGATAGCTTACTATAGTTTGTCTGCTTATCATATTTTAGTTTGAACCGACGCAATATTCTCAATCGACTTATTCGACCCAAACCTTTATAATTATATCCTGTTAATAAATTATCAAAATTCCTACGTCGAGTTCGTTTCATTCTACGCACCGCGTCTACCCCTGTAGATTTTTTGGGAACTCGTTGACAACTTGACATTGAATTTCTGTCCCAGTAAAGCTACACATGGTATGGGAGATATAGAAATTGAGAAAAGTATGGAAATATTTTTCTGCACGTGGTAACACTGTAGTCATCAAACTTTACCCTCAAATTTTTGTGAAAAAAATTGCAAAAATACGACAAGATTCTTACCTTTTTTCTGCAAGTTAAGTTGCTCATCTATAGTCAGTGGTAAATTATTTAATTATTAAATACCATGAAATATAACATCAGACGTCTCATACAACTTCCGAAGTTTTAAGTTACGCTTCGACTGGTTTTTGCACGAGAATGTTTTGATTTCTTTTCTTTTTGTCCTGATGAAAACGGAGTTTATAAATGAAATTATAATGTCCTTTATCACATAACACATTCAGATTTAAAGTGAAATACATTTGAGAATATTAAAGTTTTGTTTACCACAAAATAATTACTTTTTAAAGCTGTGCCGGATGAAATATTATCAAGTGTAAAATCGTCCGACTTACTTATACACGGTGAATTCGGTCGAAAATTTGGTCTTGTTATTTGTTAAACCGTGAAAAGTCCTGATCTCATTCGAGTTTCCCTCTAATTTAGTAAAAATACATATATTCCATATCTATAAAAATATAAATTTGTAAATTTCATCAAAATTTTGCTAAATGACAGTTATTCATTGACGTTTGAAAATACAAATTTTTTTCGCGACTAATCAAGAGCTTAGTAGTTCACACTGGCGCATGCGTAAAACGTAGAAGACCGTCCATAGCGTGAGGTCCATTGCATAATGGCGGACGACTTTGATTTCGCATTTGCATATCGTGGGTATAAATATCCGAGCGGAATTAGTACCCTCGCACGGTGCTCCGCACCGGCTCGGGGAAAAGACGTTTGAACTTAGGCCGTGGCTATGTATAATTTATAGCGATGTAATTATATTGTCATATTCACAATTGCCTTTCACCATTTTATTATTTTTTCGAGTGAATTATTTATGTTATATATTTGCATCTTGATTTAAATGGGAATGTGAAACCGTGAATCGTGAATATGCATCCCCCAGGCTGCTGGCAGATTTGGTACACGTGTAAAAGAAAAAAATCGTGGCGTTTGTCGCAGACGTGCTTTGCAGGTTGGTGGTACTTGGTATAGCATAACTTTTTAAAAATGATTTTTTTTTTACTTTTTTTGAAAGATCATTCAGTGTATATGGATAGAAAAAAGATTTAGCTTGGAACGAGCGTGTCTACGTTAGTTAAATTTGCATTCATGGTGCATCGCACGGAAAACATGATACATCAAATCTTGGGGTTAGGGTTAGGGGTAGGGTATATATCGAACTTGTCATGCATGTGTGAGCAGCAATTTACCGGTTTTCATAGCGAGTTGGGCTACATCTTTGGCGAATTGGGCGCAGTAGATTAATCATTGTCGTCACTCTGTAATGAAGTTTGTTGTTCATACTTTGTAAGCAATTCCATAAAGGTAGGACATATTCCCCCCTCATTTTTACTCCCCTATAGAGTTTAGAGAATTATAAGGTATTCAGAGAATGTCAAGCCTCAAGTTGGAGAAGCCTTTGTTAGCGTTACTACAATACATCATCATTCTTTAGGTACTATAAACCATTATGCAACTTTAATTATAGTTTCTTTATTAACCATAATCTGGGTTTGTTTGTGTTATCAGGCTAAAGGCGCTGGAGGCAACGAATGGCAAACTCAGCTAAAAAAAATTGGATCCGAAGAAACTTGTAGAAGCTAGCCATTATTGATATACATTTCTTAACTAGAAATACATGCATGCAGCAACCCCTCGCCTCAGTTGAGCAGAATTAGTTAAGCATGGGGATGGTAACATGATTGTTAGAAAATTTTATGTGCGTTGGGGGTTTTGGAGGGTACATCATAGTATAGTGAGAAAAAGAAATTGAAAAAATATGGAATATTTTTCTGCACGTGGAAACACTGTAGTCATAGCAACTCGCAACGGCCGTATATTTTTAAAGAATCAAAGTTTACCCTCATATTTTTGTGAAAAAATGGCAGAAATACGACAAAATTCCTACCTTTTTCTGGATGTTAAGTTACTCATCTATAGTCAGTGTTATGGTAAATTATTTTGAGAATAAATACCATGAAATATAACATCAGACTTCTTATACAACTTACGAAGTTTTATGTTTCGCTTCGACCGGTTTTGATTTTCTTTTGTTATTATGAAAAAGGAGTTTATAAATGGAATTATAATGTCGTTTATCACATAACACATTCAGAGTTATAGTAGAGAAACTGAGAATATTAAAGTTGTGTTTGCCACAAAAGAATTACTTTTTAAAGCTGCGCCGGATGAAATATTACCAATTGTAAAATCTTCCGACTTTATTATACACGATGAGTTCGGTCGAAACTCGAAAATTTGCTTTGTTATTTGTTCAACCGTGAAAAGTCCTGACCACATTCGAGTTTCCCACCAATTTAAATAAAAAATACATATATTCCATATGACAGTTATTCATTGATGTTTGAAAATACAAATTTTTTTCTCGACCAATGAAGAACTTAGTAGTTCACATTGGCCCGTGCGCATAACGTAGAAGACCGTCCATGGCGTGAGGTCCATTGCATAATGGCGGACGACTTTGATTTCGCATTTGCACATCGTAGGTGTAAATATCCGAGGGGAATTAGTACCCTCGCACGGTGCTCCGCACCGGCTCCGGGATAAATTGCTTTGCGAAAGAAGCTAGTACATATAATAATTATCATAAATTATATTAGGCAAAAATTTTTTAAAATGTGCTTTTGAAAACCGCTTGAAAATTTATTTTGACATGAAGCCTCATATCCTAATTATATAAGTTATTTTATATTAATTTTTATATAGGATTTTGTCTTCTCTTGTCTTGTCTCGTCATTACCTGACTGACCATAATTGTTTGCATTATTCTTTTATATATATGAAAAATGCAAAAGCAACGAAAAAAATTTTGCGACTCTGGAAAAATGTGAGCAAAAATGTGATAATTTAAAGGATTGTCTTCTTGATTAACGAGATTCGACTAGCGACCACATTGAAGGAACTCAAACTTTCTGTCGTTTCATTTTAATATCCCTTTTTTAAACATAATTGGTTTATTAATCTTTGACCATTATGCACCTTTAATTAACGTTCCTTTATTTACCGTACTTATTGGAATGGTGTTATATCTCTAGACCTTAAATTAAAAGGCTTTCGATTGTGTTGATCAAAGTATTTTTATTACTGAATAATAAAATAAGACTTTGTGGAATATAATAGAAAATGCTTATGCTTATTACTATAAATTTTTACTATTACTAGCACTGATCACAGATTAGTGACGTGCGTTCGGAATAGATTTTTGGTTAACGATCATTAACAAAAAGGTTAACATTATCACTTCACAGGCTCATAGCGTATGTGACTCAAAAGGTTACCCGCAATATGAGTAATTTAAGAACAGCGATGGCTCATATATACTCTAATTAACAACAAAATGTCAAAATAAAACGAGCACTTAGTCTCCTGTTACTATGACGACACATCAGAAAGTAGCAAATCTGATCCCAAATCTCAGTATGACACTGCTGGGATGCATTCTCGTTCGTCGAACTCAAATAAAAAAATGACAGTAATATTTTTGTTGATTAAGCGACAAACATAATAAACGAGGCGTGATTAGTGATTGCTTCACCTCCTTGCAGATTCAAAGTTGTTTCAATGAAGTATTCAACGGAATCGAAGTTGCTGCCAATTTAAATTTTCTCTATTTTTAAACAATAAAACATACTCATGAAGTCTTCTAGCACACGTCGCACGACGTTTACGCATTAGTTATATGCGAGAGGGAAATTTAGTAAAAGATGCATGCATGTTTTATGAAGGAGATTTGGTATACAAAGAAGTGCATTGTGTTCCACTATAATAGTAGACAGAGACCGTGCATGCGCAATGAAGAAAATAAGAGGTTTACATCCCCTGCGAGAACAAAGAAATTCGTCACCCTTGTGTACGCATGGAGAACCGATTCTTTTTTGTCGTAATGCATTGCTAGTTACCCCAGTAGAGGTGCTGTATACTATAATTTGTAGCAAGTATGATATATCATGTAGTCACTTACCTATTATCATTAATGCTGGTTTGTCAAAGGCCGGTACGTAGCTACTAATTCCACCTGGAGATTTTAATTACGCGCCCGGGGATGCAAATGCGAAATTGAAGTTGAGCACCATAATGTCATATAGACGTTCAGCGTTTTTGTAAGTTGTGCACTTGCGTGCATGAGTTCAATACAAGTTTAAACAGGGAACTATAGCAAACGTTGCAAACGTTGCAAACGTGTGATTGCCTAAATTGTAATATTGGTTCGCGAATGTGAAAAGAAAAAATGTGAAAGGGAAGGTAAAATGTGCCTTGGTACCTAAAAACTTTGATTTAAATGGATGATAAAGCTTTTTGAGAGCGTTTTTTGAGAGTAAGTGTGATTTACATATATTGTATTTTAAGCACGTATTTATTATTACCAACCAATGTATGACTTTTCTTTGAAGTTATTCAGCAATTTCGTTTCAATTAATTGGAATTAGAAAAGCAATTATTTCAAATTAAGTTTAATAAAGGTGAATTTGGTTGAAAAAACAGTTAAAATTTCGCTAAAAATTGTAGTATTTAAAACTATTCGTCGCGCATTGATAGTTGAATTTGAAGCTCAAGAGCATTTCGCTGTTAGAAATATATGTTACAGTATAGTCCCCCGCTAACTCAAGCTAAATCCAATTCCCCTTGAATTTGACAGTGTTTTCTATAATAATTTACTCCGCTTAACTCGATCGAACTCGCTTAAATCGAACTCTTCGCTAATTCAAACAAATTTTGTTTTCCCTTGGTGAAATATATCCAGTTAACTCGAACTTTGGTTTCGAATCATAGATCAGAAAACTTTAAAATGTGAGAAGATAACGTTTTGACAGCTGATTTGATTTGATTTGATTTGATTTAACAGCTTTATTGATCTGGCATAAAGAAAGGATTAACATACAATATATATATATATATATATATATATATATATATATTATATATATAAATATATATATATATATATATACACCCATTTGCAAAAACGTTGGCCGCAGATAGATAGATAGATAGATAGATACTCGAAGTCTAATTAGAATTGCATATGAATACATTTGCATGGGATTTCAATCATATTACACAACATATGCAATTCTAATTAGATTTCGGGTATCTATCTATATATCTATCTGCGGCAAACGTTTTTGCAAATGGGTGTATATATATAATATATATATAATATATATATAATATATATATAATATATATATAATATATATATTATATATATATATATATATATATATATATATATATATATACACATATATATAGAGGTGGAGGTGCGAACGAGACAAAAGTCCCATCTATCGAAACTATCGAAATAACAACAAGTTAATCGGTGTATAAATGTAGTTACATAATTGATTTTAAATTTCAAAAGATTTTCTGTAGTGCCACGGTCTTTATTGATCTAGCTTTTTTAGTTCCTTTTGTATTCTTTCGATCTTTTTAATTTTAAAACGTCGCCCACTCTCGGTGACCATTCATATTGGCAGGCATGATATCTCTTGAAGAATGATTCGATTGGATTTTATACCTTACTGTATTACTTATAATAAACGTAATCTGACACCAACTCCGGTTAACTCGAACAATTTTTCTTTCCCCTTGGAGGTTCGAGTTAGCGAGGGACTACTGTAATGGCTTCAGGCGAGGGGATATTGCATGCGTGTTCTTCTATTTTTATATCGTTCTTGCGTCTGGTGGTTCATTATATACATTACATTATATGTCGCGCTTGCGTCTGGTAGTACATATACTGGTGGTACTGATAGCAAGCCTTTTTATGAAAATTATCAACCTTTGTAGCTAATGTCAAAAGGCAGTTAAACTATTCAACAACAGCAAAATATATATGCCAAAATGTCTGGTGTAATTCGATAATAAACTTTAATCTAAAGTTATTAATATTCTTGTATGCTTGCATGGTGACATCAATAAGTAAATTAGCTTGTTGGTAATACAAGCTAACTAAGCTTACGTGGTGCACCTACAAGCTAATTTACTAAAAATTAACAGTTTTTGTTTCGATTTCGATAATGTACTTACTATAATCAATGTATTGAGGAGCGCGACATAGGCAAGTCATTAGGACTACGTAAGCGCCGAACTTTTCACAGCTACACAATTTTCTATTTTACAACAAGTTTGGTACTCGCGATTATCCTTTTTCACCCTAGTTGGGACGGAGAAAAATATCTACCTTTCTTTATTTCAACTCCGCTCTGTCTCTCCAACTTTGAAATTAAACCGTTTGCCAGTGACATGGGGCCGTCCACCGAAAATGTTGAATCTTACCAAATTAAACGGTGTGCTACACGCTGCGAGAAAGAAAACAATAAAGAAGTTTAAAAAGTTTTTAAGGTTTAAATCAAAGCTTTATTGCTGAATGCTCCCACCCTGCCTTCTAACTGTCTATTTCTTGAACCCACCTAACTAAGCTGCTGGACTCAAATAGACTCTTCACTCTCTTTCACTGAATGCTGGAAATATAAAGTTGATATCCGATTTGGGGCGTGTTTTTAAAGACATCGTGCACAAGCACGAGTTTAATCGGTAGAAATGCTGGTGATTTCCATGAGAACATCTATTCCCGTAAACATTTTACACTCTAAGTTCACTCACATTCTTAATGTGCGAAGAATAATCATGTCAGAAGAATCTCGAAATCTCTCCCACAATCATCAAATCCAACAGGTTTCTTTCTAGCGTGTGTTTTTGCATGTCTTGATAAGCCACCACGCTGTAAGAATCTCTTCTTACAAATAGCACATTCATAAGGTTTCTCTCCAGAGTGCATTCTTTTATGTCTAGCCACGCTACTAGATTGCGAGAATCTCTTTTTACAAATATCGCATTCATAAGATTTTTCTCCTGTGTGTGTTCTTTTATGACCAGTCAATTGAGCAAAAGTACAAAACCTTCTCTCGCAAACATGACATTCATAATCTTTCTCTCCACTGTGTGTTCTTTGATGTCTTGCTAAACCACCATACTGTGAGAAGCGCTGCTTACAAACATCACATTCATAAAGTTTTTCCCCAGTGTGCGTCCTTCTATGTTTGGCTAAGCCAGCAGGCTGTAAGAATCTCTTCTTACAAATATCACATTCATGAGGTTTCTCTCCAGTGTGAGTTCTTTGGTGTCTAACTAAATTATTACTACGCGAAAATCTCGTCTTACAAATCTCACATTCATAAGGTTTCTCCCCAGTGTGTGTTCTTTGATGCGTTACTAAATTATTAGCACGTGAAAAATTCTTCTTACAAACATCGCATTCATAAGGCTTTTCCCCAGTGTGTGTTTTTTGATGTCTAACCAAATTGTTACGACGCGAAAATCTCTTCTTACAAACATCACATTTATATGGTTTCTCGCCAGTGTGTGTTCTTTTATGTATAGCCAGGTAGTAACTGCGTGAAAATTGCTTGTTACAGAAATCACACTTATAAGGCTTTCCTCCGGTGTGCGTTTTTTGATGATTAACCAAAATACTAACATGTGAAAATATCTTCTTACAAAAATCACATTTATAAGGTTTCTCTCTAGTGTGTGTTTTCTTATGTCTTGTTAAATCGCTCCTTTCACGAAATATCTTCTTACAAACATCACATTCATGTAACTTCCCTCCCATATGTGTCCTTTTATGTCTTTTTAAATAGCTTGATTGAAAAAAACTCCTATTACTAAAATTGCACTCATGTGGCCTTTGAGTTCCAGTTTCAGTTTCTAGATCCAAGCTGCATGATGATGAGTACATGTTCTGAAAATATTCACAAATTTCATGTCATCACACGCCCTATTTAATTCTAACTAGAAATACATTCAAGCAAACCCTTGCCATTTAAACGTACCAAATAATTTCTTGAGCTTGACAAGCCCGTATTGTAAAAATTCAAATCAGTCGATAATAGATATTCCTATTATTCGAAAACAAATATAATTTATAGTCATCAAAGTAATCCTTTTAATCGATCCGTTTAAAGGCAGACAGTTTATGAACGCTCATAGCTAATGCGTAAGGCTCAAAAATTCAACCTTCAAACAAGCAAAACAATACAAAATCCTCATGCAGGGCTAAAAGTTGTCTATTGATCGATATGTTTGCGGTTGACTTTTCAAAGCGTTTAAGTAATAATCTTCTTTTACAATTTTACCAAAAAAGCCGCTCACAGGCCGGATACATGCAGTACTCCAGAATAGTGCTGTTTTAGAACTTATAATTTAAACACTTTTGCTGGTGCTGTTTAATACCTGTCCTCCTGGTGTGGGAGCTAATTCAATTCTCCAAACGTTGAGCTAAATAATCGGATTGCTGAATTGAGTCCTTTGGCTTTGGCATATAAATGTATTGGCTATCTGTAAAACAAGGAACGGGGAATCGGGGAAAGGAATGTGGAAAGGAACGGGAAACGGTAAAACCAGGAATAAGAAGAGCCGGAATCTGTAAATCCAGGAATGAGAAAAGCCGGAATCTGTAAAACCGGAATGAGAAAAGCCGGAATCTGTAAAACCAGGAATGAGAAAAGCCGGAATCTGTAAAACCCGGAATGAGAAAAGCCGGAATCTGTAAAAACAAGAATGAGGAAACCCGGAATCTGTAAAACAAGGAATGAAAAAAGCCGGAATCTGTAAAAGCAGGAATGAGAAAAGCCGGAATCTGTAAAACCAGGAATGGACTGAGCTACTAGCCCCTTCTATATTATTACCATAGTATTCTATTTCCAATGCTCTCACTTGCACTCCTTTTGTTTTGAGTATGGGAGCATTGATCGAGCGCTCAGGTGCATATGTGGTACAAGTGCATCCGATATTCTGGGATCACAACGAATTTTCAGTGATCGGGCTGCGCGGGTGGGTCGCCGCCGCTATCTTCCTGGGCGCTCGATCGAATTTGAAGTGGGAGATGCAGTGAGATCCACCTTATTTATAGCCACCATTCCCCCTTAATTGGGGCTTATACGCTTCATTTAAATGCATTATGCCTGATAATCTGTATTATTTTCTTCTTCGTGCTTTGTTTCGAGCGTTGTGAATATATATATATATATATATATATATATATATATATATATATATATATATATATATATATATATATATATATATATATATATATATATATATATATATATATATATATATATATATATATATAATATACAAATATGGTTACACAATTGTGAAGTTCATTTATTTCTCTTTCATATGACACGCTGCACGTATCATTTAGTTGAAAAGTGAAGGAGTACTGGTTCGACAAAAAAAGTTCATAAAAATCACAATTTTCCGCCGATGGGGATTGGACGTTTGTTTTATTGAAAGTTAGTGGACCCCAAAGGGCTTTAAAATTTAATTGTTACTGAAAACTAAAATGCAAATTTATCGCAAAAATTCTGCTTATTCAATGTTCAACGATAGCTTTGAAGAACACAATGCCTGAATTAAGCACGGAACAACGAACATTTATTGTTTAAATTTGCACTTCCTTTTGTTTGGAGGTCTCACTTCGAATTCCCATCGGCGGAAAAACTTGATTTCGAGCAACAATTTTTAAAAGACGATAACTCGGCCAGTTTTGGTCGTGTCGATATAAGAACGGTATAATCGCAAGCTAAATAAGCTAATCTTTGTTGCCATATAAAAATCATATCGTTTACTTTAGTATTTTATACACAGCAGCCTGTCAAAGTTGGATTCGAATTCTTTTTATACACACTGTATTATTTCTTCAACAATAATATCTTGTTTGAGAATTCGAAATTGGAATGTCTGTTTTTGGAGGCTTTTCGTCGTTAGTCGAACGCACAACAAGCCAGACGCTGAGAAGAATGTCGGCGAAGTTGATGGTTTACCGTGCTTCAATTATATTATATTCTTGGTTTTACAGATTCCGGCTTTTCTCATTCCTGGTTTTACCGTTCCCCGTTCCTTTCCCCATTCTTTTCCCCGATTCCCCTTTTTTTTTACAGATAGCCTAAATGTATTTGCTGCGGAGCGAGCGAGTCTGAAGCGAGCGAGCGTAGCAGCAGTTTAATTTGTTTAGAAAGCGGGTTCTGAACTTAATTCTTTTCAGCGCAAGGAATTGTGGTCGTGCGCGTTTTTTATGCGTAGAACACAAATTTTAAACTCGCTCATATCCATGTGCTCTTTATTTCGATGGACAGGATCTTCAAATTTGTGTTAAATTTTGAAGCTTCTGTTCTATTTTGACTATTCAAGGTAAGATATTTTCATCTTTCGCTCATATGTTACGTTTACAGTTGTTTACAGTTTTAATTTGTATATTTATGAAACGCTAAAAGCATACAATCGATCACAGCTAGATTCACACTGTTTATATACGAACTATATAAATTCTTCCAGAATATTAAGATGTACCATCCAATTTGCTAATTTGCTTTGTTTGACGGCAGTTGAGCCGTCAGTGCTGTGAAGCAAATCAAGTCTTACATACAGATGCCTTAAAGTCTTTTTTATCCATTGGCATTTTGTATTCTTTTGCTGATTTCCATATTTTGCATCAAATGATGTTTCAAGTATGCGGCTAGAGGCTTGCGAATCGTGTTTATTAGACATTGACAGTGTTCTCGCTAACAGGTATTAATTCATGTACAGTCCCAGCGAGTTAACGCTCAATAGAGGTTCACTTTACGTGTTTTAAACCTGCTATTGCTATTAGTTAAAACGGATTTAGTTTACTAACATTTCATATAACAATTCACTTGGACCCTAAAATGCTCGCAGCAATCCTTACCTTCCATTGTAACATAGTTTATATAATATAGCAAGTCTCAAAGTTCATCTATTCCCGAATCTGATTGGTTAACAATGCGTCACATCTGACTGTTTACCGCAAAATCTTGTTTGTTTGATTTGAACTATAGTGTGATCGCGGGGATTAATGCATTAACATCCCATTAAAATTCTCAAGCCCAAAATTTATCCTGCTTTAATGGCTTACCCGGGGTAAATTACATCATCGAATGTCGATAATACTTAACACGAGCTTAATTAAAGTCATGTTTCTATTTAAGATTTAGCAATTGCAAACTTACCCTGGCTGCGGCCAGTTGTATATAAAAGATAGATTAACTTTTAACTGTAGTTATGAACAGAAATGGCTAATCAGAGTCGTGTATATCTGAGTTACATAGGATTTCATTATGGAAAATGTAGTTAGGGAGTTTTATACAACCGGCCCTTTCGGTGTAAATCAGGCTTTTTCCTTGATGACAAAGAGTTTGGAGTGACAATTAAGTATAGCCTACATACAACTCATTTCGTTGCAGAATTCAAAAAGGCATGTTTCAGAAGTTAATAGACCATGTTTTGATACAACAGTTATGACCCACATACTACGTACAATGGATGCAATTATAGCTATAGCCTAGAGTGGTATATATCATATATAGCAATTTAATGTAACATTCAATCTACAGGGTGAGTAAAAAAAAAGTGCCCCCTATTGAAATGAAGCCTTTGTTGATTTGAATGCATGATCAACGCAGTAGTGTGTAAATAGCATAGTTATTAGGTTGAGGCATTCAAATAAAGCGTCTTGCTTTCAATTGGGTTTATCATAATATTAAGGCAATCAGATTCTAACAAAGGCTTGATTTCAATAGAGGGGACTTTTTTCTGACTCACCCTGTAGTTTGGCCCTATAGGGGAATACGATTTTAATTCCAATCAAACATTTTCACTTCTATGCACAAAAACCTTGTGTGGAAATTATCCTTAACTAATGCATCGACATATTTTGAATGGTGTCGTTAATGGACGCTAATTATTTTATTATGTTATCATCCGACCAAACAATGACACTATGCGAGCAACAGAGTACAAAAGACACATATGAAAAATGCGGTGATTTTGCAATTCCCAAACGAACATGTGCATTTATCACAATACAGGGTGTCCCAAAAAAAACCGAAAACTATTGAAATCACTCATTGTTAAAATTTGAATGCCGTGTGCACGAATTTTAGCCCGTGGGGATTTAATGCAACTCAGTAAAATGCTAAATGCTTTGTGTTGCTGGAGAAAGGGACATGTCGAAGGTCATGGTGATTGAGATGCACTTTTAAATATTGTTAATAAATATCATTTTCGCGTACGAGCAAATTTTACTGAATCATATGCATGCATAAAAATGCTTATGGCAAACATTTACACAGGCTTGTGGGTCCCAACAGAGTGCTTAGGCATTCAAACTCTAACAATTACATTGTTATGGGTGATTTCAATAGTTTTCGTTTTTTTGGGACACCTTGTAGTTTGTGGTTGCACTTTGCAGGCGAGAAAACAGTTAGATTGATAAATAGGGCATTTGGTGGATATTCGGTTCCAAAGTCATGGAAAATTACAAGGAAGAAAGCGTTAATATCATGTTAAAAGTTACACGGGAAGGTAATAAAAGGCAGAATGGCACATATACATGTCAAAACGTCGACATTTTTAACGATGTGAAAGCGCTACGTGAGTTCCTGTTCAAGCAGTTTAAAGAGGAACTTAGCAGATTTCAGCAGATTTCAGCGTGATTAGCAGATTTCGGTTATTTCTATAATACAAAACAACGTGTATTCCACATTACCGCTATACAGTATAATAACAGCCTTAAGTTCATCATCGCACTACTCCCACGAGATGATTATATTTATACTCAACAATGCTTTTCCAATAATAACTTCAATCGTTGCATAATTATGCATAAAATGCCATCAATCCCTTCATGCCTCTTGCGCGTGGAATATATATTGGGCTATTGCCTGTCACAAACTTAATTGAATCAGCTGTATACCTGATGAGTTAGTACGCATTGATGACTACGATTTACTTCGTGTTGATCGAAATAGAAATGGAGCAGGTTCTTATAGAAATAGAGGGGGTGGCGGTGTTTGGCTTTGTTCCCACAGATTTCGAAGCTATCACGTTAGAAATTAAACAAGCAAGTAATGGATCTTTTATGATCTATTTACCGGCCTCATGCCCCCCCCCCCTCCCCCCATCGCAATGTTCTCAAAAATTAATTCATATCCTAGCAGGTTTAAACTGTAATATCACATGCCAACGCGATTAACTGTCAGTGATAGAAACCCATTTTGTCTCTGCAGTAATTGAGTATACGTACGCTGATTTTGGCTAACTGATTTTGACTAATTGGCTTGTTCTTATAAATACATTATCAACTATGTTGCAAATTCAGCTTCTTTAAAACTTAAATTTATTTTGCCTTATTGCCTTTAGTTGCATGGGAGATATTATGACTGTATATCCGTTAGTAACAGCCCAGGAATTAAATTGATCAATAATTGAAATATTTTTGGAACATGATGATCGTTATTTATCAATTCACAAAACCCAACTCGTTATTTTGTTCGATATTTTTATATACTTATACGGTAATCCACCCATATAAAATTATTTCGTTATTTCAATATTCCTCACATACTCGGTAAATCCATTGAGATATTTTGCTCAATATTCCCTATACTAGGCGGTAAATACACCCAGAAATTCCACAAATTATAATGCTTTTGCTTTTGCACGACTTCTTGCTGCTTTAATTTCTTATTTCATTTTACATTTGCAAGGATTTATTAGAAGCAGCGCATCCAATTCGAAGCTAAAAAACCCGGTCCACTTTGCGCAATGAGTGGCGCAACATTATTAATAAAAACCTTGAGAGTTCAACCACTGTGTTATTATAAAAACAGTACACTTGAAGATAAATTCCTGCTGCATTTTGAATTTAAGGAAATATTCTTCTTCATATTTTTAACACCAAATGTTTAATATGAATATTTTAAATCCAATCGCCTCATAATGCAGTCTATACTTTGCTAAATTTATCTATGAGGTCAAATTTTTGTTAATATATGCACGTGCAAGTATTGCAATTAATAAGTACAGCAGAATTGCACAAGTATAACGTTCGCAAATTGGTAGGTAGGGTCGGAGAAACTTATTCTTCACATTACACGATACTTCGCCTTTGGTGAATAAAAAAACCCACTAGTTTTCACAAAATCCTTAGATTTATTGCTAAACGCCTAAATTTTTCCTGTCTTGCTTGGGCATGAAAAACTGTTATTGTCTGTTGTCTGTTATCACGCGCATTGATCAATGAAAAATGTCTTAATTTTGTAATCGTTAGCCATCAATCCACCATGCAAATTCCCCAAACTCGTTAAATTGACATAAATACTAGACGCTGTAATACTAGACACTTTTAAATTAAGCGCCTATAGATTAAAAGCTTCTGCGAATCATTTTCCTGGATGGTGTGGTTTTATAGAATTTCGAAATGATGTTTCAGAAGTTCATGGATGAACAAAGTTTTGATAAGAAAAATACTATACGCTTAGAGTATAGCATTGCTTATATTATTTTTCGCAAATTGAAATTGCAAATTAATTCTGTATAGCAGTTAAGTCACATATATAACTCCATTTTGTTAAACTAAACCAGTGACACCGTGTATTAGGCATCGTGGTTTAGTGCTAGTATACAATAATTAAAGATTGGCAGGAAAAATGAATGTCGTGGCAGATTATAATAAATAAACCTCTCATAACCGCATAAATGCCAACAGTTGACAATAAAGTTATTTAATTTTTTGCTGGACAGTGCAACTCTCGCCCGATGCATGGCAAAGCAATTGCATGTTTGACGGAATACTTTTCATATACTGAACAATTATACACATATTGTCAGACCGCGACCATTGGGAAAGTCTATGCTATTGTGTGCCGTACGTAGAGCAGACATGCTTGACCATGCTTCTTTCCTATAATGTGCTTCGTGCACAGTTTATAGAAATTGAAGCAAGCATCCTAACATTAATTGATTAAACACAGATTTACAGTCATTTTATATAGATTGACCTTTAAACAAAAGGATTAGCTACTAGGCAAATTATTTATTCGCTCTATTGAACAACATTCTAGAATTGAACTTAAGTATACCATATCGAAAAATATAGCTACTATGTATTCTAATAAATTTTAAAATATTTCTTAAAATCGCCCGTATCGAAAGTTGTTGTTGTCACTGAAAAATTGCAATTTAAAAGGTAAAGTATATATATTATCTACCATGCATTTATCAAATTCATGGAATGATATTCTGTATTCCAATAACTTAATTTCGTAAAGTTTTAACTTCTTTGCCTAGAAAACCTCGGTGAAAAGATCGAGAGCGCTAATTACGGCTAAAACATTTATGACGTATATTCTCGAACATTATATACATGCATATTTTCCAACACGCTTACCTCTGTATATTTAAACTGAAAAATTGGCTTGCTTGTATTCTTATCGGAGAGCTTTATAGCAGCAGTTTAATTTCTACCGAGTCTTCAAAGCAATGCTATAATATTGTATAAGGTGTTGATATTACTCTTCCAACTTCCTGATTCGCAGTAACTATAACATCAACTCTAAACGGTGAATCATATAATCCTTATAAGCCTGTCACACATGCCTTTCTCATTATTGAAAGGATTGCATTTTTTGAGTCTGTTTGTCAGCTTTGATATTGATTCGCTGTTTGTCATAAGCTGAATGAGCGTTTCCTGTCAGCATGCACGCGGTCATATATACCATGCATTTCCTGTATAAGTAGCTGAAAATTACACTTTGGTGATAAATCATGCAACAAAAGTGGAGAAATTTTTCATTTCCCGAATCAAAAGCAAATGCATGAGCTTAAACATACAAAGATCGTGCTAGGAGCTTCCTATATTTTCATTTAGTTGACCAATATATTCTTGCGAAGGCGTCTCGACTCTACTTTATAACAAAGGATAACTGATATATTATTACAGTTGTTATGCAGTGTCTGAAGATTGCGACTACAATAATGATAAACTTGGTACAATTACAAGAACAATATGCAAATGTTTTTTCTAGTGGAAGACACGTACAATTAATTTGGTTTACTATATTACTATATACTTACCCTTGATCGAAACGGCCGGTAATTTTATCGCAAATCCGGTTTCGAAGAGCATGCATATAATTTTGGTGAGATTTGATGATTTCCGCTATGTAAACCACAATCATCTATATGCTGCACATTTTTACAATTTACACAAATTACACGGAGATTACACGTTTTCCTAACTTTGTGTTTCGCTAGGCGGAATAAAGGAAACACATGCATTCATTGTTTTGAATACCCATTCGGTAATAATTGTAAACATAATATATAGTTCACGCAATATGCAGTCTCTCTTAATAATTTGCTATATAGCAGACCACACTTCCAGAATTGCAATACACTGAAATATACTAGTAAATAACCTCCCATCAATCCCGAATCATTGTAGACTAAGTCCGATTTAAGCCAATGCACACAAAATGAAATGTTTATATTGGGTAAATCTAACAAATATTCGGCAAAGAGGTAACGTCTTGATTGATATAAACACGCATGCATGCAATGACACGCACTTTATATGCATATATGTGTGTATGTATGTATCTTATATGTATTTAATTTCTTTTAAGACGCTAACCTCATCAGCTAAATAGCTGATTTTCGTGAGGGGCGTCTATTTAGCCTAGATTGGGTAAAAAAACAACTAATAAACACAAATACAAAACGAATATTATTTACAACGAAATTTTGTCTTTTGAAACCATAAATTATATCGAATGGGCAGACTATTCCACAATACAGCTCCACTATATCTAAAGCTTCTTTGAGTTCTTTCGTAATTCTTTCTTAGATTTTAGAAGTGAGAGATCTGTATCATAGCTGCTAAGGTGATAGTCATTTCTGCTTTGTTCAGAAAAGAATTCTCGACAATATCAACAGTGAACAAGGAATGCGTAATCAAAAATCTAACAAGCTTCACTTTATAATAAGTTATATGTGACCGGAAAAGGTCAGGAAAATCATCGAGGCGATGAAAATATTTGCCCATTTCAGCCGTTTTCGTGCTCGACAATAACATCAGTGGAATAGCATTCAACAAACGTTGGGTTACAGAGTACAGGAGTTTTAATACGTTCTCTTGAAATAAATTATTCCTCATGTATGGCCCCCGGTGACATGTGACCGGTAATCGTTTGTCGGTCAACAGCTGCGATAACATGAGTCTATAAATGAATTGGTGGAATTATCGTTTTTCGCTCTTCGTCTTCAGAAAGCATGTTCATGTAAATAATATGTTTAACCACATGGCCAAAATACTAAATTCACGTGCACTGTATTGAGAGTAAAGAAGCATGGAAAGAACGTCCCAGGCGCTAGGCAGTGATATTTTTATATCCTTCTACGTTTTTATTGAGGTAATGATATAGTAAGAACATGTCAGTCTGTGAATTGAAATATTTGCGTGATAAACTGACTGAAATGATTGATGTTACAATGTGCTAGTAGGCAAAAGAATAAAAAGGAAAGGAAACACCTGTATCATAAAAAGTGGTGAAGTATATCGTATAAAATGTCATAATCTTAAAAAAAGTTAGACACTTTGTGATTTGGTATCTACGGATCAATGAAATGGTTCTGGGTTGGATAATCGATTCGGAAGCGAATTTCATAAAGAAACCCGACGAGTTTCTTTAAAGAAATTTATGAATTTATGAATCATGCTACAAATTTCAGAGAAAATCGGTCAAGGTAAATATACTGATAATAAATAACTAAATAATGCTAGAATAAGTTCAAATCATAGCGAATTTTAAGATTTTTTTATCACTGCGCAAATCATCACAAGGAGAGGGAGGGGGGAGGGGTATGATAAAAATCCATTTTAGCAGAGTGAGGTCTGTTGAGAAAACACCATTTATCGCTGCACATTTCTCATTTTATCACTGCACATTCTACTTTTATCACTGCACAAATTGGTTATCACTGCACACTAAAACTAGGTATGCTTAGCTTTCTTCACATTCAAAAAATAATAGTTTCTAAGTTTGTTACCCTGACGGAACATAAGCTTTCAGGTTGATTGAACCATCACTAAAGAATCTAACCAGGGAGCAACGTGGCAGCGTCTTCAAACAACTTAGCATCAAATGTGGTATAACGACTGCCTAAAATAGACAAAACACTTTTCGACGTTTTGACCGGAGGGCCTTCGACCTGAGGGTCTTCGACCTGATCGAGGGCCTGCTAACTCTCCTGATAAAGGCCCTCAGGTCGAAGCGTCGAGAAGTATTTTGTTTATTTTAGGCAGTCGTTATACCACATTTGATGCTACATCATTAAAGAAATTTCATTTCACTTCAGTTGAATATTTGTTTTAGTATAACTCAAAGGTGAATAAACGAATCTGGCATTCATTAATTTGGCAAGTGGAAGGAAAAAAAACGAATAAGAGCAAGAAGAAAAAATATGGATGAATAGTTAAAGTTTGAAAGGAAAAAAGGTCAATTGATCTACGAATGAAAAAAAAATCCAAAATATTACAAATTGACGCCATCACTACGTTAATGGAGTGTGTATGATGAAAATTTCTTTCTCATACCGAGTCATATTTCATGCATTAGTTTGACTTCAGCAAAAACACTATAAGCAATCCGGGCCATACAGAAAATTGGGGCGTAACTAGAACGATATATCCATTTTTCCTCGTTTCTCCTAGCATATTAGTTATATTACTGATATTACTGTTTTTAGGTACACTAAAGTTCACATTTCTGCTCGTAGCGGGCGGGCATCGGTAAACGTTAAGGCTGTAACTACATTTGCATCGCATTTTAGAGGCTTAAGAAGACGTGTAAATGTTCCACAACGCGATGAAGTTCATCAATTTCGTAGAGTGATTTGTGATCGCCATTATTTTCTTTTAGGTGTTCCTATGATATACAGTGCAATAACTTTAATATGAAATATTCAACAATACTCTATAAGTATTTGAACTAAGTGGCGTCGCCAGCATCCATAAGCGGGTGGTTAATTTCTGGTTCTGAAGACGATCATTGTAATTGCAAAATCATTGCCAAAATGTCATATGCTGGGTGTGCAACACCAAAGTTTTATCGAAGAACTCTTGGCACTAGTTGAAGCAGACGAGTGAGACGACTTCTCAAATTATCGCAAGCAGCTTAGCAAGTTGAGCAAAAACCGACGATTGTGTGCTATTATCAACCGAAATTTCGTTTAACCGACCACCTTTTTAAAACTAAGGTGTAGCGCCAACCAAACATGCACCCCCGCATGCTACACCCCTGACACGCGTTCGAGTGCATACAGTATGTATAGACGTGTACAACATTATATACATTCTGCAATAAAGAAAGCAATGCAGAAGGAAATCCTCTCTCACACTATTTCGTTACACGTTTTAAGGCCAAAATTGAACTTTGCTGTGTGGTTGGCTGCAGTTAAAAGGCAAATCTATTATCCAATCAAGCTTTTAGGATTTGCCTGATATAGGAAACATAGCTATACATTTTATAATTATGCTATCCCACCCTTGCGGATGAATAGGAATATTGGATTTCGGAGTTGATAAATCGCACGCAAGCTCATTTGAACCAGGTTGTATTCCAAATTACCTTAGAGTGGGTAAAAAATTCAATAAACCTTTATTAATTATAATGACGTTAAAGCAGGGATGATTTATTAATTAAATTTTAAGAAAAGCTTACAAGTACGTGCATGACATTAGTAAAATTAATAGAAAGCTATTGTTAGGACATAGGCACGCTCTATAATATAAGCTCTAAAGATTAGCATACAAGCAAGTTCTGAGGTCAGTATACAGTAAAGTACATACAATTGCAATAAAAGCTTGGAATTCTAACACGGAATCTTTGGTAGAATGCGCGAAGATATTTCGTAGAGAGAAATTAAACAGAATTACCACAAGGATGATGATTTAATGACATCGCAATTTTTCTGTGGTAGCGACAGTAGTTTCCATGAGGCTCATACGAATAAAAAGGTCACAGTAAACAGGAAACTACTTGTGTTCAACGAAATGAAAGAAAGACTGTGCTACTCAGCTACAATATCGAAACAATTCTCTGCTGGGAAATACCGGGCATAAAAAACAGCTCCAGACACTGGCGGATATAACAAGGAGAATATATCATTCATTCTATTGAGGGGAAGTGCCTCCTTCACTAGAGCCACTTGATGCAAAGACAAGGACTAAAGGTGATAACAATATCCAAATTCAGATGTTCAGATAACATTGCTTGTGAGTGCAATGGTAAGGATATTTACACGAGGTTAAAGATGAAATGTTCCATTCAACGAGGCGATAGCTGACTTGAATGGAGCATTTTTTCTTTAGCCAAGTGAAAATATTTTTACCATTGCAAGAGTGAAAACATTCAATATTTGTTTTATATAATACCAAAATAGACTGTCACTTTTCAACAAGAATTTATTATATTACGAACGTATTCTATGGATCAAATTTAAATACATAACCACATACACAAAAGGAGTTCATGCAAGAAACGGCAAATTTTCTTTGTCTTTTTCGTATTTTCATCGCCTGAATCTTCAATAAGTTGAGAAATGTAAATAAATGCGAACACGTTTGCGAAAAGCATTTTGACGGATGGTATTTATTCAAAGCATAAAGAGTGCAATGGAACAAAATGTATACCACAGTTGAACTCTGGAGAGTGGAATGAAACGCATTTCATTGGGTTATCTTTAAAACCAGAAGCGGGCAATGAAGGGACGGGGAATCAAGGAACGGGGAACGAGTAACGGGGAAGCGGGAACGAGAATCTCCGGAATTTTGAAAAATAGGAATGAGAATCTACGGAATCTCTAAAACCCGGAATGAGAATCTCCGGAAACTATAAAACTTGGAATGAGAATCTCCGGAAAATTAAAATCTGAAGCGATAATCTTTAAAATTTTTAGAACCCAGGGGCCGGTTGTATAAAGCCCGTTTAGCTTAAACGGTGGATAAGTCAAAATCAAATAACACTCTTACAACTCTCTTGAATGAGTCAATGTGAATATTATGCACTGAATATGTAGTTTTAAACAGTATCTTTGTATTAAGGTAAAAAACATTAAGTTTGCCTGTTAAATAAAACCACAGACTTGCTTTCTGTTTTTAACTTATCCACCGTTTAAGCTAAACGGGCTTTATACAACCGGCCCCAGAACGATAATCCCCGGAATTTTTAAACCCGGTGTCAAGCGAAATTTATGACCATTGCGAAATACATGACCACGCGTGACGAGTCATCACTTTCGCGGCTTACTCGAGCGAAAAACATGACGATTGCGAAAGCTACGATTTCGGCGGCCGAGTGCGACTGCATGTTTGTTTTTGGCTATGATCATGCAGAATACTGGAAGATTTTTCCATGACCTTGCAGGATCGTGGAAGGCTTTTGCTATTATCTTGATTACCCAACTACTTTAATACCCAACCACTGTAGTGCCCAGTATTATATTTTCTCACCACTTCTTTACCAAATTGACTCTAGTACCCCACCACTCTGGTACTCATCTACTTGTATATGATTACCCAATGAGTACCAGTGGTACTACAGTCGGGTACTAATGTCAGTTGGGAAATTAAGTGGTTGAGTAATATCGTAGCTAGAGATTTGCCAGGCGGAAAACAGATTCTTATTATAAATATGAGAGCCCAACATATAACATTTAAGAAAGCCATCAAAACAATTTAAAGTTTAAAAGTAAATATATTTGTAACGTTTCGTCTTTAACCTAAGACATCTTCAGACAAGTGATATAAAATTACATGAGATTTGATTTCAAAGTTAAGTTAAAAGATATAGCATACTCCGGTTTCCGCAGCTACAATCGACCTAACACCTTCTACACCCAGGAAGAACTGGACATTCTCAAAGACCTTAGGAGCGATAGCAACGTTGTAATTATGAAACCCGACAAAGGTAACGGTGTTGTAATTCTCAACAAAGATGACTATAATATGAAGATGGACGAAATCCTATCGGATACTTCAATGATTTGAACCTCTGAAAGACGACGCAGTTAAACTCACCCTGAAACGTGAGAATCAAGTTAAAGCGTTGCTAAAGAAACTGAAGGCTGGCAACTGCATCAACGAAAGAACTTACAATGAGCCGTATCCCACTGGTACACGCATTGGCATACTATACGGACTTCCAAAGATTCATAAATCCTCTATTCCTTTAAGGCCCATTCTATCATGTATCAATCACTATTCGTACGCAATAGCTAAGTTTTTCATTCCTTTCCTTACTCCAATCTCTATCAGTTCTTTTGTCATAAAGGACTCGTTTTCCTTTGTTCAGGAACTGTTGAGCAGTGACATTGATTCAGACCATGTAGTTATGGCCAGTTTTGATGTCGCATCATTGTTCACTAATATTCCTGTAGATGAAACGATTGAGATCATCTCAGATCTCATTTTTTCAAACTGTATGTGTTTTGAAGGCCTTGATCGTTCACAATTCACCAAACTCTTTTCTCTTTCTGTCAAAAACTGTCCGGCATTTTTCCTTTAATGGCCAGATTTATCAGCAGATTGATGGTGTGGCTATGGGTATGGCCCTCTAGGACCACTCTTCGCCAATATTTTCATGTCTTTCCATGAAAAATCATGGCTCTCCAACTATCCTCCTTCTTTCAGACCTATTCTATATCGACGTTATGTTGATGATTGTTTTCTTCTTTTCAGATCCTTGGATCATGTTCCTACTTTTCTAAATTACCTAAACTGCCAGCACCCTAATATCTCCTTTACATCTCAATTGGAAAGAGACGGAAAGCTGCCTTTCCTAGATATTGAAATAACTCGCTCAAGAGGTAAATTCTCCACCTCTGTTTATCGTAAACCCACTTTTACCGGTCTTTTTACCAACTTCCAGAGTTTCATTCCTGTTGAATATAAACGCTCTTTAATCTCCTGTTTACTTCACGGAATCTTCAACCTCTGTTCTAATTATGAAAATTTTCATATCCAACTTGAGGTTGTCAGGAATTTGTTCAACTTGAATAGTTATCCCGCTCATATGTTTGACGAATTAGTTCGTCGCTTCCTTAACAATACCTTTGAGCCAAAACCACTTATTCACACAGTTTCAAAGAAAATGGTCTATTTTTGCCTTCCCTTCACTGGTTCCCACTCGCTTCAGATTCGCAATCAAATTACTCGACTTTGTAATGCTGCTTATCCGCATCTTAATTAATATTCGCTTTGTTTTTCGTTCCACCACACGTATTTCTTCCTTTTTTCCATTTAAAGATAAAGTTCCCAAGTTTCTGAAATCTGGTGTTGTATACCTTTTCAAGTGTCGATGCTGTTCCGCATCGTACGTGGGTCAAACCACACGCCATCTTCACACCAGAGTATCGGAACACTTGGGAATTTCCCCTATAACTGGAAAACCGTCATCTAGTCCAGTTTTGTCCAGCATCTTCTCCCACATAACCACTGCAGGGCACTGTGCCGACTTTGATGATTTTAAAATTCTTTCTTCATGTTCTGACAAACATGAACTCATGATTCATGAAAGCCTCCACATCTCCAAACTCAAACCATCACTTAACATCCAGGGCAGCTCAATCCCACTTAATCTTCTGCAACGTGTTTTCATAGTTTTTGCATTGTGTTTATGCCCCTTCGTCTGTGCGGTTTTGTCATGTACTATCTTATACCTTCCTATCCGTCATTAATTTACATAATTATGTAAATAGATTATATATACTCAAATCTCATGTAATTTTATATCACTTGTCTGAAGATGTCTTAGGTTAAAGACGAAACGTTACAAATATATTTACTTTTAAACTTTAAATTGTTTTGATGGCTTTCTTAAATGTTATATGTTGGGCTCTCATATTTATAATAAGAATAGTTGAGTAATAGAGTGGTTAGATCATTTGTTTGGTTGGGATATCACAATAATGAATGTAAGGATTCAGATATAGCAATATAGTTGGTATTATACTACCACAAAAATTCAGGTATAATAGTACATTGCTTCATTTAATTTCTGACAAGATAATTTGTACAGTTCTACCAAAATAATTTACATCATTGGAATTTACATCTTATTTACATATATTTACATTTGCACCTTGCATCACTTCATCCTAGCTGCACATTAGCAATAAAATTTTCCTGAAAGTGCTGTTCCAGTGCTGAAATTTTCCTCAAAGTGCTGAAAGTCCACACTTCTGCAACTGACGTGAAAGAATTGATAGCACTGGTCACAACCAAGCCAGTCTTCACCATCATGATTCCTACAAATTTTGCACACACCTGTATTTCTCCCAAGAGCACGTACTGCAGCAAAAATTCCAAACAGTAGTTAGTAGACATGTGTGTAAGTTTTCAGATTCACTATTCAATGTGTACATAAAGGGTAAATATATAAATAAATAAATAAATAAATTTAACTTATAGTTAATAGCCTTAGTAGACAGAGATACCTAGCCCCCACTACAGGTCTCTCTTTCTCAGCATTTGAAATTGAAAAATAATTTGTTTTACTCTAAGACACAGAGGGACAGTCATAGACCATATAATATGGAGATCTGTAGAAGAAGCTAAGAGTTACCCCTGTTGTGTAATTTACAGCTTCTATTTATAGCTGAACAGCTTGCAAAAAGATACCAAGCCAAATTATATCAAATAAAGAAAAAATAAATTCCACTCAAGCCAAATGAATAAAAAGAGCTATAAAACAAGTAACAATAATAAAATTTATAAGATCATATCACATATTATTATGATGCGATGTCTCAATCCGAAGTTATTAAATGCCTAGATATACCTTCATATTTAAAGTTTCTCGAGAATTGAGACTGCGTGTGGATATTTTTTCCTTGCGACTTTGTCAAGAGTGGGAAAATGAGTAGGATCCTGGCATTTTGATTTTAGGAAGTGCAGAACTTCTTAAGGGTAATGAAATTGTTGAAAGACAATCAGGATTTGTGGATGTGAGTATGATTAGGACTGCTCCTGCAATATCTGAAGTTGTGAAAGATAAACTTGGTCAATTTTCTACTACGAATGAGAAACTTATAATGCAAACTTATGATGGTGCTTCTGTCATGTCTGGCCACATTAATGCTGTTCAAACTTTGGTTCGTCAAGAGTATCCTTTTGCTCATTTTGTCCATTGTGCAGCTCACAGGTAAAATCTTGTTTTGTGTCAGTCTGCCTTATCTATTGCGCCTGTCAAAATTTTTTTATCAATATAGGTGGCTTTTGTACTTTCACAAGTAATGCCTCTAGAATGCACCAGTCAGTTTGTACCTTGAACTTGGTGATGACCAACTTGGGTAGTTTGGTAAGCAGCTTAGACTCCTTCTCTTCACTTCTTGAATTTCCTAAACCCTTTATCTCAAAACTAAGCTTTTGTGTAATTTTGCTTTCTCAAATTTTATTTCCTCCTCATATTTCTGATGACGCAATTTTGATGCTAATTCCTCGTCTTCTCTCTTCACTCTCTCACTTTCTGATCTATGAATATCCTTGATAGCTGAGTTCAGTTCTGACACACTAGCTTCATATTTACCAACTTCACTTTCTATTGTGCTACTCCAATCCTTAATGCTTTGAATTTCTTCTCCCCCCTCTATTTTCGCCTCTTTTATTTTCGTTTCCAGGTCCTGGATTTCATTGTCTGGATTCAAAAATTTCCAGGTCTGGATTCAAAACTTTTTCTGGGGGGAAAATCCCCACGGACCCTCCTTACATGTGTCGTCTCGCGGGAGATGTTCTAAATCCTAGCTACGCCACTGAAAATAGAGCTTTAACGATTGAGTGCAGTAAACATAAACAATAGATTGATTATCTATAGACTGAGAGATGTAAACACAACCCCTGCAATTTATCAATAAAGGTTTTCTGGCAATAAAAAGAATAACCAGGACTAACGTGTTTCGTTTCTTTGACGTCTAAAAGAAAACGGGATTTATTAGTTTTAATAAAAAACTATAGTCCACAACATTGATTTCACACTAAATATGTTAGTATTGGGTTTTAAAACAATATATATATTCTACTTTGAGTGTATTAAAAGCACCTTTGTATGAACAAGCCAAACTGCCAACGAACACATAAGTGCATACTATTAATGTAGAGAAATATGGTTGCAAATTTTCCATCAATACATACATTTACGCTTCTAGTTTTATTTCACAATGAATGAGCATATCAACGACGAGACCAGATATTTAAAAAATACAAGTGGAAACATTCTCCGGTAGGAAAGCGTTATCCCTGACATATTTACCCCGGTAACTCTACTCCCCCCCTCAAGCAAGCTAACCAATTAGCATCTAAAAACCTATACGAATTAAGTCATTATCATCGGGTATAATTTTTTGCGCTCTTCCTCGCTTTTCATATCTGTTTTTTTTTTCACAAATGTTCGGTTCCTTGACAACGTTTTTCAAAAAGACATAGTTCTCAAAGGCTTTTGATGGTGCATGGATGTTTGTATGGAACAAAAGCTGGAAGAATGGAATCTTTCTTGTTTAAAAGTGACATTTCAAGGTCGGAACGATGTTTTAATATCACTTTTTGTGTTTTTTTTTCTGGTAAAGAACATGGAAGTGTAAAAAAATTTATAGCTGAAATTGTGCTGAATTAGCTCGTGTTTTCAATACGTTTTCTTGTAAGGTTTTCTGGCAATAAAAAGAATACCCAGGACTAATATGTTTCGTTTCTTTGACGTCTAAAAGAAAACGGGATTTATCAGTTTTAATAAAAAACTATAGTCCAGAACATTGATTTCACACTAAATATGTTAGTATTGGGTTTTAAAACAATATATATTCTACTTTGAGTGTATTAAAAGCACCTTTAGCTTTGTTTTTTATTAAAGTTTCCCATAGTCTGAACAGGTTAAATTGCCAACGAACACATAAGTGCATACTATTAATTTAGAGAAATATGGTTGCAAATTTTCCATCAATACATATATTTACGCTTCTAGTTTTATTTCACAATGAATGAGCATATCAACGACGAGACCAGATATTTAAAAAATACAAGTGGAAACATTCTCCGGTAGGGAAGCGTTATCCCTGACATATTAACCCCGGTAACTCTAACGTCTAAAAGAAAACGGGATTTATTAAGGCCATTGCACATAAGCGTTCCTCGCCATCAACACTCGTAAGTTGTTCGCATGAAATTGCACATTTCTTGTTGACACATTGCTCCACGTCTATATCTTTAGTCATTGGCCGTAAAAACAATGAAAAAAATAATACTGCCGATAGCGAAAAAGGTGCTTGTTGATAAATTGTTGATAAATTGTATGGATAGTGTAAGAATTCAGGAAATCAGGGCGCGCTGCATGAAATGTAGGAGGGAGGATGGGGTAGGCGATGGAAGCTGCAAAATGGGTTTTCTTATATCCTTACTACGTTTGACTGGTGGGTGTCACTACGCGTTATCATAGTATTAGTGATTTGAGTGCAAGTTAACCTTAAGTGTTTCATTCGCCCTGGTCTTATACTGCCGGACTGGGCAAATGATAATTTAATATTATCAAGCACAGAGTGACTCGGTAATAAAATATAGTATATCAAATATAATTGCTTTCTTTTAGATTTCCATAGAATTTATCATAACGATACATTCTTTTCTATATAACATTCTTTTCTATATAGAGAATATGATTGATAAACAAGCATTTCCACTGCTTGCTTGACCATGACCCCATCAAGAAAATAATAACTGCAGTCGGTCCACGACAAAAGTTGTTAAAAAAATTAGAAGAAGAAAAGTTACTTTAAATAATAATACTGTAATATTTTGAAACTAACAAAAAATGGGCTATACCTGTTCTATTTGCAACGATGTTATTGGTGGAAACTGCAAAAATCTAATTTTGCATATCTGAAATCTGCATGCTCTTTCATCGGGTCATACTTTCACTTTCCCTGTATGTTGCGGACAGGAGGGTTGTTTGCAAACATTACGTTATTCGATGGCCTTGAGACGCCATATTGAAAACAAAAACAATGATACTCGGCCTACCAACAACGGTGATCCGGATAATGAGAGCGATGTAGATGATGATCCTCTTGATAATGATATAACTGATCCACTGCATATCAATGAACCTCACGATGTTAGCACAGTTTTGAGGGATCGAAGATGAAATAAAAGAATTTGCAGCTTCCACTATATAGCGAAATTAGAATCATCAAGTAGTGTTGTTCAGTCAACTACAAACGATGTTGCTATTGAAAGCTCAGAGCTGTTTTCAAAAGTGGTCATGTCTCTCAAAACCGAAACTGAGCAGTTATTAGACATAAAAGACATTGACCATAATGACAAAGAAATTCTAGAACTTCTTGAAGCATTTGATAATGCTCAACGTCCATTTAAAAACCTGGAAACTGCTTCTCAGTAAGAGAAGTGCTTTAGCCAAAGCGGTCATTTTATAAAACCTCAGGAAGTACCATTTGCCGACGCCTTTTATCCCCGACACAACCCGGCAAACGTAAGTTTGCATTATCAATCATGTTGATGAGTTGATCAGGTGGCTAGATATGTGACATTTCATAACATCCCTTTGAAGGAGTTAATATAAAATATATTATATATATATTATATATATTATATATATATTATATATATATATATATATATATATATATATATATAATATATTAAATAATTATTACTGTTTAAACGGAAATTTTTTTATCAAAATCAAACGTTGCAAATTTAGTTTTTAATGGGTTAAATGAGTGCTGCTGTGCTATAACCCTCCATCTGTCACCCCTACCCCCCCTGCCAATCTCCCCGGCAACGTCAGCACACATGGCTAATACAACACACCGCTAATTATACCCCTGATTGAGTTATATAGGCGTTCCACCGTTTTAATACACTTCTTTGGTATTCTTTTCCTACAGGGGGCTTTCGAATTCAGAGTATGTATTTTGCTGCTTGTCGTAATACCGCCTATTTCCTATTCTATGAAGTGTTATGATAGTCTAAGAGCTTTTCAATTTCAACAAAGTGACTGTAATTAATGCACTATCTCCCCTCCTCTTTAGCAAAGTGATTAATATAGTAGCTATATCGTTTTGGTTATGTCTTCACTGTTTGGAGCTTTTGTATACTTCTGGAATGCAATTTTCTCTATAATATTAAAGTTAAGTAGCATGTTGGCTAGCATTCCTTTCAGCGTTGTGCTGTTTTTGCTGTTTGATGTGAGTTTAAATTATAGCTGGATAAAACGTCTTCCTTTTGTGTGAAGCAGGCGACAGACAGAATACATTTAAGAGCTCTATAATTGAGTTCATACAGCAAAATAAGGCATATTAATATTAGGTAAATTTAACAAATATTCTTTAAAGAGGTAACGTCTTAGGGCCTCCACAGATTGGGGGATTTAGTTGTCGACAACTATTTGTGATCAACAACAAAAATTTAGCAATAACTATAATTAAGTCCGATAACGGATTCCACACACTGGCGCTCAAATACTGATTTAGCAACTGAATTTGCGCGAACATTAAAAGCAGTCGATACTAAAAGAACGTTTTCACACAGTAGAAAAAAGCCAAAAAATGAGGCCGTCGACAACTATTTTGTGAATGTCGACAACTAATAATTTACAGTTAGTTAATTTTGCGCGACAGACCACGTCAGTTCTCAGTGACGGTTATAAGAGATGCCAAAGCAGGTAATAGCTGTAGCTTGGTGAATAAAAGCGTCTACTGACAAGATGTTATTTCGCCAATGAAACTGATTCTTGACATTTATGCCTATCTAACTATATGCCGATATAATAATTTTATACGCCGAAAAAAATGACCTCTTAAAACGGTAGAACCGTAAACCAAGATTTCTTTGCGAAAGAAATTAGTCTTTATCATTAAGACTACATAAATACATGCAGTTATAATGCCTATAGTACTTGTCGTATTATTTCCACTCCTATTCTTCATTTCATGAAGTGTTTAACAGCTGAAGAGTTGGTGTCTAAGAGCTTTTGATTGTCTTCCAAGTGACTCTAGAGAAGTCGCTGTCTGGACTCTCTCGTTAACAAAGAATTCTCATAGTTGGCTAAACATTAACGACCGTCGTTTTCAGGAGCCACTTGATCACATATTACTACTTACTTGGAAAAAGATTGAAAAGACGAAGATGAATTTGAAAATACGCGTCGCTGGTCGAGTTGTAACAGTTTCACGATATCGCTTCATAATTTATTCACACCAATTGTTCACACCATGGCATTACGCCGTCACACAGGAGTTATTGGAACAATTTATGTACAATTTAGACTTTAACGCTGTTTTATAGTCTCAAATTTTCGCGCTGGAGGAAAACTGATCCTAGCCTCGTTTTCGAGCACGAAACTCCCATCCTAAAGGTATTCTAACACACAAGCCCGCGGCGAACAGTTTGTTATCGCTAGCTCCTTCTCTTTAAAAAGACCTATTGGATTACTTCCAATTTTAAAGCATGGTAATCCCAGAGATGGTGCGGAGCGCCTTGCGAGGGAGCTATTGTCACAAGTAAACTGCGAAAATGCTAAAAGGTTTAAATATGTCAATAAAACTATCACGTGATCAACCTATTCATAGGACTATCACGTGTTCGTGTGGAAAAAACCCTCCCTTGGCCAAGGCGTGTCACTGCTCGAAGCGAGTTTTCCATGCATGGTATTTGCAGGCATGACATTTCCTCCTTGTTTAACGATCATATCGATCTTCCTTACCTCTATTCGTAGAGCTTTACTCTGTTCATAAGATCTCTCTTTTTAAAAACAAGCATTACTTTGATCTCGTACTAAATGACTGTGCTTTTACGCCCGGGGATTGCTTGTAGACCGCAAGACGTTTGAAACTGATCACGTGATCTCTTGTTGCCCTATGCAGGTGAGCTTCAATGAAAAAACTATTATTTCGCACTTTATATTCGAACCAGGGAACCGCTATATTATTACCTACAAGCAAATACTTTTGGATGTACCGCCTCAGAAATCATTTAACGGAATCGGAGATAGAGCCTTCAAATTTGCAGCAGCAAATTTATGGAATCGTCTTCCAAAAGAACTGAGAAACTTAATTGCAATTCGTAATTTAAAAAAAAAATGAAAAACTCATTTATTTTGCATAGCTTATGCATGACATTAACTGACGTTTCTTATTGTTTCCTTCTTATATCTACATTTAGAACTAATATTGTAGCCTTGATTACTTCAATTTTAATCTTGTAATTTATATATCGGTCAGTCCTATTATTTAGATAAGATTTGATAGCGCATCTGAACATTCTTTTGCTATTTTGCGCTCAACAAATTCATATTAATAACAATTTCAGGGAACAATATTACTAATCCGCTCGGAGATTAGAAATTACACTCGAGGATTGTGACAGAACATATCGGAATCTAAAGTTGCCCAAATGTTATTGACCTTGGACCTATGGTTTTTGTACTCATACGCGAGATTTGAACGGATAAAGGACGGTAATTTACAATTTGCTGATTGCCTTGGACAAAAAGTTTGTATTTCAATGAGAACGGCAGCATTTTAAATGTCATTTTGGAAACTATACATTTTTAAAAACATGTTTCGTAAACTTTAATCAAAATGAAATATGGAATTAAATATAAGTATATAAACATCCGGAAAAGATTAAAGGATTATCAGAAGAACAAAGAAACAGTTGGTGAATTTGGAACGACAAGCGGAGAAAAAGGAATGACTCGATCCTAGTTTATAATCCTTGAAGAAGTGGGGGCCTATTTTTTTTTTTAAATTTCGTGTTTGCTGCGACGTATGTCGTTTTGGGAATATATAACCGACTATTTAATCATCAGATATTTCACATGGGCAAGGACTCAAGTAAAGTCATCTCAAAATTAAAAGAAAGTGGGGAGACAGCAACAAAATGGTATGATTCGAACTTGCTTATGGGAAATCTGGAGAAGTATCGGATGATGAATATCGGGTGGTGTACAGAGGATATATTATCCATAAAGGGGAAGGACATCAAAACAACTGAGGAACTGAAGCTTCTGGCAGTGACAATTGATCCTAAATTGGACTTCAGTAATCATATATAAGTACCCTTTTTAAGCCGGAAAGCTAATCAGAAGATTGGTGTCTTAATGAGGCTGCATGAGAAACTTAATACCAACAATTGCGAAACTGCAGCTGTTCAAAGCAGCTATCCTCCCGTACTGCCATCTGGCATGGCATTTTTGTAAGTGATCCTGCAAGTGATTTGCGGAAATTGGGACGGCTACAAGAAAGAGGACTCAAAGCAGTCTTTAAGGATAAGAACTCTCCCTATCATCAATTGCTAGAAAGAGCGAAACTACCGACCTTATTGAATAGACGCCTACAAGAAGTGTGCATATATTGATGTATAAAGTTAAGCATAAGTTAAGTCCGCCTAATATCTGCAGCATTTTGAAAGAACACACGTCTCAAAATAATCCTAGACACTCAGACTTTTCAGTACCTAGATTTAGTACAGTAACATATGGCAAACATTCTCTACGTTATCTTGGGCCCAAGGTGTGGGGTATGCTTTCCTCAAGGAAGAGAGGCTTGACATCGCTGTCCTCCTTCAAAAGTATGATTTGGAAGAGGCGAGCGAAGTGAGCCAGCTCCCTATTCTTGACAACAACCTCTGGAAGCACATACGGCTGCGCGAGTTGGGGGTTTGGGAACGTATATTGAGTCGATAGCTCAACTTTTGTCATTCGGTAGACGCAGGCGACTGCATGGGTGTTTCTTACCCGCTTGACAGGTTCTATGACTACCGCCCACTGAACTATATTAAAATTCCTGGGGGACTTGCTGCCGCTTCCCGGCCAAATCACAGGCGAAATCACAGGCGAAATCACAGGCGAAATCACAGGCGAAATCACAGGCGAAATCACAGGCGAAATCACAGGCGAAATCACAGGCGAAATCACAGGCGAAATCACAGGCGAAATCACAGGCGAGATCACAGGCTAAATCACAGGCCAAATCACAGGCGAAATCACAAGCCAAACCACAGGCCAAATCACAGGTGAAATCCTGTCCGCAAAAAGATGGGGGATTTTGAGCTTCGCTGACGCCTCTCAATTGGCTGTTATTTTATAGCATCCAGGTAAGCCGGTTTTTATAACAATTTCAGTTTTTGCCTTTGGACTCGAATATAAACTGATCACCGCTAAAGGTTCTGAGCCATAATAAATCCATCAAAACTTATGGTACAAACAGCAAATATACTATTTTAGACCTTTGGTACATGTGCAATGTTATATAGCTAAACGTTATCATTTTTCTTGACTTGTGTTGGAAAGAAATTAAATTCCTGGCATTGTCAATCTTTGAGTTTGGTCTATTTTGTTTTCATGATAGCAAACAATAATGTAAATAGGGAAACCTTCCCCCCACTGAGTTTACTAGATTCAAGCATTAATTAACATGATCTGACTGACAAAAGTGCTGAGAGGGTATGGTGATACAAAGTAATAAGATTTTTGCTGCAAACAGTGTAACATCAACATTCAACATCTGATGATGGTGACTGTTAAAACCTAGTTAATATATTATCTTGTTTGCCTTGTCAAATTCAAATCAATTTATTAATTATCATGGCTTATAATTCATTCATTTTTTACTCCCTGCATTTTATATTTTTTGAAGCTTCTTTTTTCAATACCTTTCCTTTTAGTTATTTGTTAAATTGGTCTTACATCTGTGTGATAAAAACACAATGATTTGACTATTTTTTTAAGTTCAAAGGATGTATTTATACCCGATGTCTTGGCAGTCAAATTTGAAAGACATGTCAAGGTGATGACTATCGCGGCCAACTAAATTATTCAAATTTCATTGATTTTCTGATGCTGTGCATGATGCAGTGGGCGACCAAGATTTCATCGAGTTTAATCGGTAGAAATGCTGGCGATTTTCATAGGCTTTATCAAGAAATGCCTGCCTGCTTATTGTTAATATCTATTCTCGTAAACATTATTTACTCTAAGTTCACTCACATTTTTAAGGTGCGCAGAATAATCATGTCACAAGAATCTCGAAATCTCTCTCACAAACATCAAGTTCAATAGATTTCTGTCTAGCGTGTGTTTTTCTATGTCTTGATAAGCCACCACACTGTAGGAATCTCTTCTTACAAATATCACATTCATAAGGTTTCTCTCCAGTGTGTATTCGTTTATGTCTAGCCACACTACTAGATTGCGCGAATCTCTTTTTACAAACATCACATTCATAAGGTTTTTCTCCTGTGTGTGTTGTTTTATGACCAGTCAATTGAGCAAAAGTACAAAACCTTTTCTCGCAAACATCACATTCATAATCCTTCTCTCCAGTGTGTGTTCTTTGATGTCTAGTTAAACCACCATACTGTAAGAATCGCTGCTTACAAACATCACATTCATACGGTTTTTCTCCAGTGTGTGTCCTTTTATGTCTAGCTAAGCCAGCAGACTGTAAGAATCTCTTCTTACAAATATCACATTCATGAGGTTTCTCTCCAGTGTGAGTTCTTTGGTGTCGAACTAAATGATTACTACGCGAAAATCTCGTCTTACAAATATCACATTCATAAGGTTTCTCGCCTGTGTGTGTCCTTTGATGGGTAATTAAATTGTTAGCACGTGAAAAATTTTTCTTACAGACATGGCATTCATAAGGCTTTTCCCCAGTGTGAGTTCTCTGATGTCGAACCAAATTGTTACGAAGCGAAAATCTCTTCTTACAAACGTCACATTCATAAGGTTTCTCTCCAGTATGTGTTCTTTTATGTATAGCTAGACAGTCACTGCGTGAAAATCGCTTGTTACAAAAATCACACTTATAAGGCTTTCCTCCAGTGTGTATTTTTTGATGATTAACGAAAATACTAACATGTGAAAATATCTTCTTACAAAAATCACATTTATAAGGTTTTTCTCTAGTGTGTATTTTCTTATGTCTGGTTAAATCACTCCTTTCACGAAATATCTTCTTACAAACATCACATTCATGTGGCTTCTCCCTCGTATGTGTCCTTTTATGTCTTTTTAAATGGCTTGATTGAAAAAATCTCTTATTGCAAACGTTGCACTCATGTGGCCTTTGAGTTTCTGTTTCAGTTTCTTACATCCAAGCTGCATGATGATTTGTACATGTTCTGAAAATATTCACAAATTATGTCATTTAATTCTAACTTGAAATACATTCAAACAAGCCCTTGCCATTTTAAACGTATCAAATAATTTCCTGAGCTTGCCAAGACCGTATTGTAACAATTCAAATCAGTTGGTAGTAGATATTCCTATTGTTCGAAAACAAATATATAGTCATCAAAGTGATCCTTTTAATCGATCCGCTGATAGGCAGACTATTTATGGACGCTCACAGCTAACGCGTAGCGCTAAAAAATTCAACCTTCAATGAAGCAAAACAATACAAAATCCTCAGGGCTAAAAGTTGAATGTTGTCTTTTTTGTATCTATGGATCGATATATTTGCGGCCTACTTTTCAACACGTTTAAGGTGGCTTGATAGAGTATAATAATTATTTGGTTGCGCCCTTGCGAGTCTGGAAACATCAATAGCCTAGTGATATTTGTCTAGTTTTATTTTCGCACTGCCAAAACCAGCAAGAAACATAAACATAAATGCTGTTATTAGAATTGGAACAATCAGAACAGCATGCGCGACGTGTTTGTTTCACGTGATAACTGTATTTAGACTTCGGGCGTGTAATTGCACAAGTCAATTGCAAAAATTCTATTTTCGGTCAAAAAAGCGCTCTATATCTCGTTATCTAGTACGATGACTTATGCCGAGATTTTTGTTGCCGAATAATTATGAGTAAGTTAGCTTTGGGGAGGAGAGAAAAGCGTGGTTTTGTGTTACGCGAGGCCGAAAATTGTAGCTCGGTAGTCGTTGCTAAATATTGTTGAAAATATTTTTTAAAAGGGTTAGCTATTGGGGAAAGAGGTCGGATAAACGCTTAACGGATTATTGAAAATGATCAGAACGTGGCGTAACTCATGTATATTTTTCTCTTATGTTTTTACATGTTGATCTTTAATAAACCATCATTGATATTTGGACATTTATTGTCGAAGCGGATTTTTACGTTCGATCGATCTATATAGCAAATAATCCACTTCCCTATCGGAACGAAAGACAGTTACATTTACTGAAGATTTATAGGTTGATGCTTTAGCGAGCGATCGAGGTCAAACAAAGATTGAGCTATGATGCAAACTTTTGTGATATTGGGATACTATTTTTTTGTTCATGCTGTCTCAAGCGCATTAATACTAGCTGCTGTTAGAATTGGTAACGTGTATTCATAAAGGGGATAATTTCATTTACATGTACAGTTACATGTCTCAATATCCAAATCCGTTTACTAGATATAAATGGAGTGTACCTTTTGTTGTTAATTTGTTATATACACGATAATGTCTTGTGCAATATTATTGTGGTGAATAGAATTTCCTTGACCACCGGATTTCTGATTGCTGTTTCGTTTTTAATTTGCTAACTAACCCTCGATTAATAATAAAAAATTATTTTCACTGACCGGTTTTAGGTATCGCGCAGTTGCTTGTCGATCAAACTGACTTGCGCTTCGCTAATCAAACTTGCATTGTTTAGGTGTTCAGTTCTATATGATGCTCTTACTCGAAGCATCTTCACGAGGCCGTAATTTAGCTTAGCTTAACTTGCATCAACGTTTACACAAGATTTGATTTTAGTTTTGGGGATGGACATCGACATTGCAAAAAGATTTATAAAGAGCTCCATACCAATAACTGCACTGTTCAGCATGCAGTGATCAACATAGTTACAATAATGGGTATGTCTTTAGTCTTTACTTCGCTTTCATAAATAGCTATTTTTTGTACAAAATCTGATTTGGGTGACTGGTTTATTTCATGCAAGTTTCCACCCTATAGTTTAGGAAATTGTTTGCTTAGCATAGATTCAATGGACGAGGAGGAATGAACCCGACGGTTGGTGCAAGCATTTGCAACTATTTCATTTTCTAGAACTTATTTTTGTCCCCGGGCAGATTACTGAATAACGATTTGACAACAATTAATTATTATAGCGATACTCCAATGCAGAGCAGTTCTCTTAGAACATTGTACATTATAATTATTTTACTGATGTATGTACTGCAGTGATTTGTGACTTCGCGTCAGAACCCGAATATAAAGTAGCTATATGCATGTCACTTTAAAATAAAACTCTTGTGAATAATAGAATAATCTATAGAAAATATACCTGACAAATGCATAGGATCTACAAAGATTGGTAAAGCAGCTAGCAGTGGATTGTACTTTCTAAGAGTACAGTATGATTATTATGTCATGTAAGTATTAAGATATGCCTACTTAAATATTCTTTTTATCAGTTTAATAATTTCGTCATTTTTCTGTGAAGTCTGAATTTTAGAAGGCACCGATAACCATTAGTCATCATAACGAGAAATGACTACATATCAGAAAAATTGAAGATATATGAGAATGCTTTGAGTATAAAATATGACTTTTACTTTTACTATAATTTTACTTTGAAAAGACAATCATAGTGTGTTGTCGAAAGCTGGGATGCAATCACTTCAAGAATGTCGAATTAAGATGTGCATTGATCTCATACATAATAGGTCTAATCCTCAACACAAGTTGCATCATCTTCTCCCAGACAAACTTTCCGAGACAAGGCAAAGAGTCACGCGGCAGAATAGTGAATTGTGTTATAATTATTATTGTAAAACTGAACGGTTTACGAACAGTTTGTTTCAGTTCATATGAACTTTTTAATGACTCACTTAAGATATAGCTTATTTTATAATATTTCAATATTATCTTAAATTATGTGTAATTTACTATTTCAATACTATATCAAAGTATAGTGTAATTATTCTATTTGTTTTGTAATAATATGCATCACAATATGTTTTTATCCTCAGCTGTTTAATGTGTAAATTTTGCTTTTAAACAATATTAAACATATTACATAATTATTGAACAACAACAACAATGTTTTGCGTGGGTTGGGTAAAAGTGCTATTAATTTGCATAGCACCACAGCTGAATAAATAATAATCATGTGAGTTCCCAGTTATAACCTTTCGTTCCATGCTGAACGGATCTGCGGGGACAGAGGTAACTTTAGTATTGTGTTTCAACTTAATTATGGTAGTGTACGAACATATGTAGCTATATAAGTAAATTACCTTGTAGGTACACCACTTATAAGTATTTAATACTGCAAAGCTTTCGGTTCGTTAACGCAGGTCTTCATCAATGCAATTACCTGACTACACATTTACACGTCACTAAAATATTGCGTTCGTCGTAATGTGTTAGCTCGCGCCATTAATTGAATGGAAAGATGCGACCATTTTGGCGAATGAAAAGTATATCGTCTCTCGTAAAATGAGAGAACGAATCGATTGAAATCTATAAACATCAAACTTTCGCCTAAGAGAAAAGCCACTTAAAGTGCCTATATCACTTGTGGGATCTTTACGGATTTGAATAGAGCTTCAAAAATTAGTTTATAAGTTCTACAACCCTTTTTGATATGGTTAAATAGTTTCGGAAATATTCAGTACATCTAAACATGACGATTTGCCTAAATTTCCGTTGTGGTCGGGGGCCTGGGCCTCAGGAACCGAGTTCTTGTCAAATATAATATAATCAATTGTAATTTAAGTTCGATCTTCCAATAACGTAAACTATTTTGAGAAAAACGCGCCCAGTTGATACAGCCATACACACGCTCCGTTCCCGCATATTTCTCTTGAAAAGCGCAAACTATATCGCTAGTGAAACTCTTCATGTTTATATTATAAAAGACGGCGTGTTTGCAAATCATTCCTGAGTCCCAGTCCCCCCAACCGACGTATTTTCGAAACTATTTAATTATATCAAAAAAGGTTGTAGAACTTATAAACAAATTTATTGAGCCCTATTCAAATCCGTAAAGATCCCACAAGTGATATAGGCACTTTAATAGTACGTGGCGTGCTCTTTTCAGTGTTCGCTAGCTAGATACGTGTCTAGAGCGAACGCGCATTGATTAGAACTAATTTTTTTCATAATTGTTTGGTAAGTGAAACGGTTTAATTAACAGCGCGAGCTAAGGAACACGACGAACGTGATATCACAGTTAATTGAATATACATGGTTTGGAGACCACATAAAACTACAATACAACTCATTAACTATGTTGAGGTAGATTTATGCAAAAAATTGTTCCTTTCTCATCACATGTCTATTTTATTTTGCACAGATAAACCAATGGCAATCTTATAATTAACATATTTTTAAAGTCAAGGTTGAAGAGCTTAGCAAGACGAATGCCATTGGTAAATTTCGCTAAAATACAATAGACACGTGACGAAAAAGGAACCATTTTTTGCATAAACGTGGACAATAACATAGTTAATGAGTTGTATTGTACTTTTATTTAGTCTCCAAACCATGCATATTCTATTAACTGTGGTGATATTTAAGTGACGTGTTGATGTGTAGTCAGGTAATTGCACTCATGAAGGCCCGGATCAATCGACTGAAAGCTTTGCAGTATTAAATACCTACGTGGAGTTGAAAATTCGCCCCGGTTTTGTTTTTTTTTTCGTCTTCGCAAGTCTGAATTGGCGTGAAACATTCTAGTATTTGAAATGTATATGTAACCGTATTTATCTGCGTCCCAGTCTTATCTCCCAAGAGTTGTGGTGTACAGCTTTGGCTAATTTTCCGATGCGCGATTCGATTTCGCTCGCGTGATACGGCAATTCCTCCAAGAGGAACAAATAAACCGTTGTTTTCATGCTGCTCGATTAAGTTTAGATTGAATTGGGGTAAGAATATATTTAATACATGTAGATTCTGGTCCTATTTTAATAATATCGCTGCTATTTCGCCGTTTAACAAGATGATGTGGTCGTGTATGGGCGGGTTGACACGTCGTAGTTTGCACAGGATTGAAGATTTAAAGGCCGGCGCACACTAGAGCTATGTGCTTAGCAAAAAGTCATTCGTGGCCATTGGCGTAAGCCAGTTGCTGAATTTCGCGATCGAACATTTATAGGTTCGCAAGGCATCTAAATGCGGATATGAACTGTATTTTTTATGTTCAGAAGCTTTATATTAAAAACTGCATGGCTCTTGCGCCGAAGTTAAGGCCAGAACATGCGTCTTGTTTACTTATAATATTGATGTCACCAGGCAAACATTCAAAAATATTATTGCGTATGTATTTATATAGTTGATATAATTTTTCTTTGTATAGTTTTTACGTACTGTCAAACGGCAACGAGATAATTATTGTCTCATAGAAATAATGATATAGTTTCGTCTTGGTCGGGTTTTTACTACCTCATCCGCAGGCGCTAGGGAGCATTTCGGGCAATTTCGGAAAATGCGGGTTACAAGCGGGAGCGCCTGCCAATTAACGTTTTCAAGATGGAAGATTGGCAGCTATATGTAATACAGACATCAATGATTACGGAGCAACACCCAAATCGTTAATAACGTATTTTAACTTTGCCTTTGCCATTAATATTATGATCTAATATGCAATATGCATAGCAGCAATGATCTCTAAATACTTAAAAATATAGCATCAAGTATAGCCTTACTTATAACTAGGCTACTATAGCTACAAAGCAAACATACAACAATATTATTATAGTATCTGCGTTCTATATATTTTGCTATGATAAACTATTCCAAATATAAATCTGCATGAAACATTCAAAGCACAATTTGAAACATGAATATGATATCATCATTTTATTACAATGACCATTAAATTTTACAATGTAAATAGCTATATTACTATATAAAATACGAAGTAGCTACTATAGCGTCTTATTGTTCGTTTGTTCTTTGTTGTCTTTTGACTTTACTGAGTATAACAGAAATCTATGATACATTGAAAATATGCACATCGCTATTGCAGCATCGATCGCTATATCAACAATGTTTATCTTAGCTTCCATTAATGCTGTCAAACTACGTCCACAACTGTACAACATGTGCCCAAAATTACCGTTTCATGTTTCACATGATCAAATTTCTTCAGAATGTCGAAATCGGAAAATCGGAAAATAAAATATGTCCTGTTGGCTGTGGCTAACTGGTAGATATTAGCACGTTTTAAACTTCAGTAATATTTGTATTTTCTGCATGCTCGTCTAAATATACCACGGCCATATATCGATTCCTTTCTTTGTTTGCCGCATTTCTATAATATTTTTTGCCAGCAAGTCCAAAATAAACCCAGCTTACGTGACAAATTACCCTGAACTAAGGATGGACGAAATTTCACAACGTGATTTTTCTGGATTCCTGATTTTCAACACATATTCCCGGTTTTCGACATGTTATTCGGCAGGCCCTTCTTCTCTCGTTTTTGATGTTAAATTTTTACCCGCAAAATATCACCGCCCGCTATATTTGCCCGGAAAAGGGCCCGCGGAAGAGGTAGGAGTAGTTATATATTTGAGAAGCTCGTCTAGTTTATACATCTACATTCAACTTAATAAGACGAGTTTCTCGTCCAGACGGGATTCCCGTCAAACTTATATAGCTATCTGTCGGTTTAGACAGAAAAGTTGGAAAGGGAAGTTTAGACTCGCGTCTTTGATCAAAAAACGTCAGGCGAGTTTCCTGCATGTTTAAAAACAAGTTTCTTGAAAGACCTAGCACTTAAATCACTAGGACTGATTGATCTAGGGAATTAAAGCGCTAAGGACGATATATCCGATTTTCAAATCTATATAGATATATTCAGTGGTGGCTTAAATTCAATACAGTGTATCAGGCATGAAGATTCGACTTGATTAAACCTTCGTCATGCTCTCACTGAATATTTATAAGATAATTGAAAAAGATAAAGAGGATAGCGTTTATTGGAAACTTATGATGCAAGATGCAAGACGTGAAATGACATGCAGATATGCATGTAATGCGTTCAATTTTTTTTATTAGATATGTATCTAAAGGTATCTTATAGTCACTATTGCTTGATAATGATCTCACTTCCACGAGTTCCCTAGAAGTATTGAAAAAGTTAAAAAAGGTATAATACCTGCTATTCGTGGTTCGACTACAAGCCTTTTCCCCACAGCCGCAGCACTAAAATAAAGCTGTGTTTGAAAAAGAAATTTGTGAATGCAAGGCCCACAGTTGTCCCTGTGCATGCATACTGTTGTATTGCTTCAATGATTTACAAACAAGGACTGCATCACCATGCACGTCATGTCAGTAGCTAGTTATAATACTAGACCTAAGTGGATTGACGAGTGAGAGAAAAAGACTTCTCAAGACTTTAAGGATACCCTTAGGGTATCCTTAAAGGCTTGAGAAGTCTTTTTCTCTCACAATATTAATTGCAACCAGTTGATGTTGAAGAAAGACGTTGTGACGAACTCCATAACCCGTGCAATCATGCATTTCTGCTGCTACAAAGTTCAGAGAGAATCCGCGACGGGGACATTTAGTTGCAGTAAAGTGACTTTATGAGAGTTGAAAATATTTATGTTCAGAGTTTTTTAAACAAATCGAACAAGATAGGTATAATAAATTAGTGAATATCTTTCAACACTTTATATCTTACCACACTTTAAATCCTACGATTAATTCATACTTTATATCCTAGCATGCACACTTTATAATATCCTACCACACTTTATATCCTCGCATACTTTAATATCCTACCGTTAATGCACACCTTAGTCCTACAACACTTTATATCAACCACAATTTATGTATATAAACACTAAGAAATAAAGAAATATGCATGAACTTCCTATAGGCAGATTGGTTTGAAAAACCCTTAATTCCAGTCAAGCAATGAAATTGACATTGTCAAAGTAGAAGAATTTGGAGAATTACTCTAGGATTGATCACCCAATATTTGTCGCAATTTCGTAATACTTTCGACAATTCAACAATCTATTAAACCAATCTCCTTAATTGTAATATTATTGCGGAATATTATGATATTATATTATATATTATATTTGTAAATGTATGTTCGTAAAATTGGTAAACATTGGCCTCGTTTTTTATCAATTTGGTCACTTAAATGCGATCAAAAAAGTTTCATTTTAAAGATGATGTGAAGTCCGTTCTGCGCATATATACCGAGCATAACAATGTTTGTTTACGTTTGCTATAATTCATAATATTTATTTGACGTATGTGTCGTTTTAATTTTCTTTTTTTCTTCTCGTTCTCGCTTGACCGGCTGAGCACGCTGGTCCAACTTAGCTAAGTTTCTCCCACTCGTGCGGGCTCATGTTGTCAGCGGACAACTTACACAAAATTGAGAGCAGAGCGTAAAACGAAAAGCTTTTAATTTTTTATGCGAAGACCGCTGGAAAACTGAGCCCTCTTTACCGGGAGAAAATTTGCCGAATATGACCAACGTGGAGACGAACACGCTTATTTTATATTATATTTTGAAGAAAATATTTACATTTAAATTTTGAAATTTACTCTCATTACTCTGACGACCCATTTCACAATCATTTAAACGTTTTCTACTCCCGGATAATACAAACTTTCAAACAACACCGAAGAACTGGGAAACTTGCAAAAGAACTCACATGGAAAAAGAAACTTGGCAAACACTAAAAAGTCTTCTAAATAGCCGGCCATCTTGTAAACACAATTAACACATGGACATAAACTCGTTCGCAGTAAAACTTGCGAATCGTACGAATGGAGGCATTCCCTCTATTTCTAGCCCCAGGGGCGCCGGAATATCGATATATAATAACGGGGGCAGATATTCATATATTCGTGTTCGCAGATCGTAAAAACAATCGATTTCAAAAGGAGTTAATAATGCAGAACACGAATATATGAATATCTGCCCCCGCTATTATCGATATTCCAGCGCCCCTGTCTAGCCCAGCAGAATGCATTTCTCCACTTGTACAGGTCGAATCGACTCGCACGATTTGTCAAATTGTATAGGTCGACGGATAGACAATAGCCCCTTTGTCTCTAAACATATCAACATACATTTCTCCACTTGCACGGGTCGAAATGACTCGTACGATTTGACAAACCGTGTGGGTCGACGAATAGACATAGCCCCTTACATTCATTAATTTCAACCAGTCGTACGCATCGTTTTCACAGTATTGGACAACCAACCCAGACGAGCGGTACTAGTGGGTGCTAAAGGAGCAATTTTCATCTTCGAGACAATAAAGCTTACACGAACTGATCCTTTCATATCGACAGTACAAAAGTGAGCACCGTTTTTTATTTCAACTCTGGAGGCTTTTGAATGTATCTCAGCTCAAAAATCGATTGAAATGCTTCAATTTCATCCAACCATCTATGAAATCGTCGATCAATATCTCAACCTATCGCGTCGTCCCAATGCAATCAAGTTCTTTTGACCACAGTTCTTGGAGGAGGATGACAAATGGCGACAGATAATTCAAGCTAGGGATCAAAAAAGGGGCAACTTCGCTTGTGTCAATGAATATAACATGGTGTTTGACGGCAGTTCATTCCAACGCTCAATTCAACATCATGATCGAGTTAACTAAATGATTGTAAATTTTCTAAATACCTCAACATTTGACGCTTGAAGTGAATTCATCTTTCCAAATAATTTTGAACTTGACGCTGCCGACGGCCTAACTTTCTTTCCAAGGTCTTCTTTGAATGCTTCTTCATAAGCCTCGTTTTAATATCCAAGCTTTTCAATGCATTCAGCCGCCTTGCCAATTAAAATTTGACTTTAATCGAATCATCCTTTATTTCGATGGTTCATCATTACCAGAAAGTTGCGACATGATAATTTGCATGTATACTAATTTGGATTTAACTTTCAGCATAATGGCCTTCAACTTTTACTATAAAATACATATAGTAAATATACAAAACTTAAAAATGCCGTTGCCTTAGACCTTGCCTACTGTTTGCCGACCTCTAGATCGGTAGAGCAGCGGTTTAGAAACGTTTTGGTGACCAAATTTTTTAGCTTGGGCATTTCTGCAATCTGCCAAATTTAAAAATATATTGCTCAAAGTTTATCCGTGTTCTGTCAACGAACTTATAAAATCGCTCACATGCATTGATTCGAATATCTCGATTCAGGTAGTTGATTAATTGACGTGTAATATACCAAAAAAATTGTTAAAGATATTGTCTTTCGTATTTGCGTATAAACTTTTTTGTACGGCTCGGATTTTCACTGCAATCACTTTAAAAAATATTATCAGTCTTATCAGGAACTTGAACAATACGAAGGCTATATAGCCTACACATTTGTTCACAATCAGTTGGCCGAACGTAGAAATACCTAAGGTAAGTAATTCGATCATTAAAACGTTGGGAAACGGCTGTTCTATTGACCCAGAGGTCGGCAAACAGTAGACAAGGTCTAGGGCAACGGCATTTTTAGGTTTTGTATATTTACTATATGTATTTAATAGTAAAAGTTGAAGGCCATTATGCTGAAAGTTAAATGCAAATTAGTACAAATGCAAATTATCATGTCGCAAATTTCTGGTAATGTTGAGTCATCAACAGTTGTTGTAAATGATGCCCAAAAATATTTTGAACCTTTTGATCGACTGATTTGGGTATATATTTTTGTAAGTTGCATTTTAAAGGTTTGTCTTTTGTTTACGTCAGTCGACTGCCCCCAAAGGCTGTCCTGTAAGGACCGTATCTAACGTAGCTCTAGCCGTTTCTTTTTTCCCATTATCAGACATTTCTATCATTAGACAACCATTTCCTGCTTCCAAAATATGTAGAAAATATCTCAATACATTTTATCAAAAAATTCGTTTATTTTTTATCAACCATAAGACTAAGTAACTCACAATAATTATAACACTCTAATGGCTTTTATAACCCTAAAGATCAATAAATATTTTTTATTATATTGTACAGTATATTAGGGATGAGAAATTGTTGACGGATTAACTATGAAAGCCGTTGCTATGAAGATAATTAGGTTTCAACATGGCCGCCAATTTTAAATTAATTGAAATTATTTCGTGAATCCTTTGGTGATTTTTTTTCTCCGAATGCGTTTCAAGCTATTTAGTAAACGACAGGACAATTCTAAATTCAATTTATCCATAGCATTTTCTTAATTGCATAAAACCATGTTTTCACACTTAATCCTGTCAATCACTAAGCATCTGACAAAAAGGTTCAGTGGAAAAAGAAGAGTTTGTGAAATAATTGTAGTTTAATGATAACTAATAGCCATATTGAAAAGTCATTGTTGCCATGGCAACGGCTTCTATAATTGGCCAATCAATAGTTTCTCGAACATAGCATTCAATACGTTGAAGCTAATTTCCATCTATAGTTCAAAACCCTAAAGAGCCACCTTAAGCTTATAATAAACTAGCAATCTCAAGCGTATCAGTTTTCATTTTACTTAAACCACAGAGTATCCTAATTAGCCCTTTCTAGATTACCATTTCGCTCAAATTGGAGAGAAGCCATCACAAGAAGGAGGCTGTTATAAAACTCATGGCCAAGACTGAAGCTCACATTACACTATACGGGATTTGCATCAAAAATTAGCCCTGTTAAAGCAAGTTAGCGAGTTTTAAACTTAGAAGTTTGATTGCGCGATTCCTTTAACATAATCTGACAATTGTAAAAGTCCTAGAGACAGAGACACCGTAAAACATATTAAAACTAATGTCGCGACTCTTCTGAAACTCTAAATTTTGATGCCATTCACTCGCGCAGTGATAATTACAACACTTCAATCATGCACGGGTAGTGAAAAATCTAGCAGTTTTTACATATAAATGCTATAATTTTATGTGTATCACAAAGTTTATAGTAATTTAATTTTCGATTTCGACAAATCTTTAAATTCCAAATGTTTATAAAAACTTTTGCGACCACCTCAGTTTGAGTTGAAAAAAAACTGCAGGAAATTTGTGAAATTTCTACTTTGTTATATACACTGTATAATTATGTATCTTGAAATCAAAGAACCTTCTGAATCGGAAGAAGTAAAGTCTGGCAGGAAGAACAATCGATGATCAGTAACTCAAGTGAAACAAAACCGCGCAAAACAGTGGTGAAATATAGAAATTTTAGATTTAACTTTGGGTTTGCGAATCAGCTCATCTTCAGTCACCTTCAAAGTGTATTGTGCATGCACGAATTATATTTCGCGAGTTTTTCTCAAAATATTTTACGTTATTTGAAGATCGAAGTAAAATTGCAATTGATTATATAATGTTTGACAAGAACTCGGTTCCTGAGTCCCAGGCTCCCGAGCACGACGGAAATTTAGGCAAATCGTCATGTTTAGATGTAAATATTTCCGAAACTATTTAACTATATCAAAAAGGGTTGTAGAACTCATAAACTAATTTTTCAAGCTCTATTCAAATCCGTAAAGATCCCACAAGTGAGTACTTTAAGTATGTTCACTGTTGTGCTCGCTATAATTATTATCACCCTTTATCAATAGCTACATGTTTAATTTTGCAAAAAAAAGGAAGGTTGAATTCTTGGACTTTACACAATAATTTGAAAGATATAAGATATTCTTATCCATACACAAACATTTTACAGCGCATTAGAAATTACTTAACTTAATCTTTATTATAATTATTGGCATGCATGATTAATTACTAGAAATAAATTAAAAAAGTTATTTCATCAATAGTACCGGGCCGCTTTATATAGTGCTGGATCTTGTTGGATAGCACAAAAATTTATATACCTGATGCTGCTTGTCCTATATAAATCGAATTCCTATTTCCTATTTCATAAAGTTCACTTACCAACTGAAGTGTTTGTGTCTAAGAGATTTTATTTGTTGTCGAAATGACTCTATATAGTGAAGACGCTGTCTCGACTAGCTATTTCTTTAAGAAAGAATTTTGATAAATAGCTAATATTGTTCTTTAATGACCAGAGCATCTTGATCACATGAATAGACGAGCTGGATAATATGTTACTCCTTATCCGAAAAGTTTTGAAAAAGCGAAAATGAATTTAAAAATACGCGTCGGTGGTCGAATTCTAACAGCTTCACGATATCGCTTCATACCCATTTGGAATGTATAAGTCTTTATTAAAATTAGAATGTTGCATAAAGGAGTCACAACAAACGTGGGAGTTTACATTGCATAAGACTTAGCTAAATTATTATATTTATACTATAAATAAATTATTTACATTATATTTCAACTAAATTATTTACATTACATTATAAACATTATAATAGTAAGATATAGCAAAGGTATTAAAAGTCATTAAAAAGGCACTTATTTAAAAATGATTGTTTAAAACGTTCTGTATTAACTTTCAGCAATATGAATTGGTGATCACGTTCTCTTAAAGATCGCTTTCGTTTTTCCGGTAGCAGTTCATAAAGGCAATGTCCAGGATTGTTTAACTACTCATTTAAGTTTATTCGCACTAACTGTTCATATTTTTGGCATTAAGCCGCGAGACAGGACTTATAAGTATACATTTTAAGTACACTTTAGGCTCTGAGTTAAAAAATGCTATAACGCTATAACGCTGTTTTATAGTCTCAAATTTACGCGCTGGAGGAAACTTGATCCTAGCCTCGCTTTCGAGCACGAAACTCGCGTTAAAGGCATTTGTTATCAAAATTTGTTGAATCCAATTAACTTCTGACGGACGTTTTATAGCTTGTGAATTAGATGCAACAAAATGAGGTCGTACGCGCGTGTTAACAGACATTTATGCAACCTCCATTCCTAGGGGTTTCCAAGAGATTTTTAAAACGATCTTGCCGCTTCCGCCTTCGCGTAACAGGAATGACACCTATAATCATGATAATACTGGCAATTGGATTAATTTGCAATTTTAAAGCACAAAGTAATAATAATCATAGACGGTGGTTAGTGCGGTCGTCAGCATGTATCCATTACGCAATTCGAACTTTTGATAATGAGATGACAATATTAATAATTGAAGTTAGTGTCTTAGTGATGTTTATCATCTCTTTGAGTTGCATTCGACGCAACGAAAAAACGACGCGTTCAATTATACTATATGGAGAAAATTGTAAATGAAGAAAATTTCGCAAAATTATGTCAAAATTACTCGGTTTTGCGTGCTTTATGGCATATGTTGCTCATATCAATCAATTGCCGGGCGGTTTAAAAGGCGTATGCATAAAGTAAGTTATTTGGAGACCCCCCATATGATAAGTTATAATATTTCTAATAACATCTGGCGCTGCGAGTGACTCATATGATATGGCTAAATGCGTTTCTAACAGCTCGAGAGTTCTGTTTACAGTACTTGCGCAAATTGAAATTGACCTTACATAAAATAGAGCGAAATATGTGTATGCCGATGTACAAGGATCATCTTTGTTTCGCAGTATTCTGGCGTGACAACTCAGGATCTATCGTATCTGCACGAATTGGACTTCTTCTACTTAGAAATCTGCGGAGTGCATTAATGAAGGAATCTGTGTCAAGGCTTCTTGCGACTTCGATATGTACAGCTCTCGATGCCACACATGTGAACATAACTCCATACCTTTTAATTTCCTTGCGACATTCCTTGATAATGAAAGGCCCAAAGTAGTCGACAGCACAAATTTTAAAGGGCGGCGCAGGTTCTAAACGATCTGGTGGCATGCAATAAGGCCATACGCTGCTCTTGAGCACTTCCACGTAGTTTGGGACACATTTACCTAATACATATGGCCCTAGAGACAAGTTAGGACGCACCGAGAATCCAGTATCTATTTTCTCTAATTTCACTTATTTGTATTAATTTTGCAACCTTTTCCTTGATGATGAACTTTATGATGCAAATATCTGGCAATCAAATCCGTAACATGATTGTTTTTCGGTAGTACTACAGGGTGTACGCACAGTGTCCGGGCAGATTTGACAAGGGAAGACGACCTCAGATTTTACAACTGAAGACGAGCTAAAGGACCGGAGTTCGAAACACTCATATCAACATGGCGTTGGGCGGCGTTAATAATTATTACTCCGGCTTGGCGTAACTCTTCAACAGAAACGAGAATCATAGCTCTCTTACATATGTTCTTCCTCCCCTTACGGCGCTTATATTCTTCACCCTTAATTACTTTGGTTTTAAGGATGTTTACATATCGAAGACACAACGGAAACGCTTTTCTCACTCGATGCCAATCTGAGAAATACGAGACTCGCTTTAGTAACGTACGAAACGGAACTTCAGCAACTGTGGCGAGGAAACAACCTTTTTCACTTCGGGGTCATCTTCTGCGATGGTCACATCTAACCAGGCAGCCTGACCTTTCCACAGGAAGTTTATCTGTTAATCCATTTAGAGTTGGATAGTTGGCTTGGTCGTAAACTCCGAGAAACTTCGTCTGCTGGGTTGTAATTCGTGTCGACATACGCCCATTGCTCGAACGACGAGCTTTCTGGTATTCGTTGTACTCGATTTGCCACAAATACGTGGAAACGTCGAACCGAATTGCCAATGTATCCCAGAACTCAATTACTTGACTGTCAGTCCAGACGAATTCTTTCGTAGTCGTCACACCCAACTCTCGATGTAATTGCTCGCTCACTTTGTGGCGGTGAGCTCCAACCTTGGCATTGTTACCACTTTCAATAGCATAACTCTCGACTTTCCAAGAACGAAGGAGCAATGGACTTTGCCAATAACGTCAACCAGGCGAAGGTAACTGCACCGACTATATCCCTGAAAACTAGCATCAGAGAAATGATGAAGCTCGGATTTCACGATTGGACCGAAGTCCTTTACCTTGTAGCAACGTGGAATTGAGAACAACTCTACTTTTTTAGCTCGGATTTCCACTTGCACCATCTTATGCGCATGTCGTCAGGTACTGGGTTGTGCCAGCCAAGCTTATAACGGTAGAATTCTTATAAGATCGATTTTCCCTCTAGAAGTAGTGGTGCGACGAATCCAAGAGGATGGAATACGGAACTTACTGTCGAAAGAAAGCCACGACTTGTGCAGGAACGCTCTTTAAGAGCAATGGTGAACTTGAACACGTCCGTCTCGATGGACTCCAAGCCCTTGCTCGAAATTTAGATTTTTGACATATTCCGCTCCATCACCTACTGGGATCTGCCCAAGGACTTTGCTGTTTGAAGTAAATTTGTGGAGGTTGAACCCACCCCGTTTGCATATTTCCGTCACGAATCAGTTGAACTGAAGAGTTCACGATCAATACTGATTTTAATCCGTCGTCAACATAAAGATTGCGTGGAAGAAATTTGGCTGCCTCTTCGCCGACAGTCTCTTCGTTATCATCAGCTGCTGACTTAAACGCGAAATTTGAACAGCCTGGAGACGAAGCTGCTCCGAAAAGATGAACGGTATTCTTCGGGTTCTTTCGGTGTTTCTCCGTTTTTTCACCACAAAAAGCGAAGGAAATCTTGACACAACTCCGTTAGCTAGACTCGATAAAACATTGCCTCGATGTCGCGCATAACAGCGACAGGTTCTCTACGAAATCTGCATAGGACGATCGTCAAGTTGTTTGTCAAGTCTGGATCTTGCAAGAGATGATTGTTCAGGGATTCGCCGTGGAACTGGGCAGAACAATCGAACACCACACGTATCTTGTTGGGTTTTTTTGGGTGGTAAACGCCATGATGAGGTATAATTTTATGCCATACGAATTTGTCTGTGACCTTTCTTTGCTGCACCGGAATATTCTCGGCATAGCCACTGTCGATAACCTTCTGCATGAATTTCAGGTAGTCTTCTCGTTAGGCAGATTGGATTCGAGACGTTTCTTTGGTCAGAAATATTGGTTGTTCAGCTCTGTCCAGCTTTTGTACCACCAGTGTATCGATTCTCTACACTGCAACACTGGTTTGGCCATGCATGGTGTTGAGCTTTAATGATACTTCAGTTCCATTCACGCCAATCTCTCAGAGCACCGGGTTCTTTATCAAGGTAGAATTACTTCCCTCGTCGAGTAAGGCGTAGACGTTGACTTCGACGTCCGGACGATCTTTGTGGCTGACTGCCACAGGAACAAACATGGCCGTAACAATCTCCTTGTCTTCGACAACGTTCGAAGAACCACAGATACCCATTGAATTTGCAGATTCGTTTGATAGCGATGCCTCGTCGTCATTATTTGTCTTGCCTTGGACGGGAGGTTCCTTGTCTTCCTTGCTAGTGGAACGTTTCTTCGGTTTGATATACCATGCAAAGATATCGGATGCATTTTACCACACTCTTCCCACTTCATTCTCGATCGACAAACGGATGACAAGTGTCCCTTTTTGAAACATTCAAAGCATAAGCGCTGATTGGGCACGAAGTCTCGTCTCTCATCTCTACTTTTAAACTTGGGGCATTTTTCCAGACTGTGGCCTTTAGAGCATGAAAGACATTTCGAAAACGTTTGCCGTCTTTGCGATCCGAAATTTGAGGAATTCTACTCGTTTCGCTGGCTGTTTGTCGCACAATCAAAGCTACCGCCTTGCTTTGTATCCCATAGCGTCCCTTAGGTTTGCTGTCTAATTTCTCGCTCGACTTTCTCTCCTTTTATAAGCCGTCCGGTGAAAAAACTGGATCGTTAGCGACTGGATCGTTAGTTTCTTTAAAAAACTTAACAAAATCACTAAAGGTCACCGACCCGGACTTCGATCTTTTTTCGTAGGCCTGACAACACCACTTTGTTCAAGATAGGAGGGAAGCTTCGCGCTTATTTTGCTTAACGTATGACTCGTGTCGAGCTCGTTTGGCGACCCTACAGCATTTACGGCTTCCTTGCATAACGAATTAAAAAGTCCGAAAATTTCCGTACTCCAGCGCTATCGCCAGCCTTAATAGGTGACCAATTACGTAATCGTGACTTATACGCTTCCGCCACATGCACAGGATTATCAAACTTTCATCAAGCAATTTTTCCTCGAGCCTCTTTATATGCATTTTCCGAATTAACTGCTAAGAACCCGTTCACCACATTGTTAGCCTACCCGGTAGAGTACTTGTTCAGAAAGTAAAGACGATCCTTATCTGCTGAAACGTTATCACAAATTATAGACTGAGTCAAATGCCGTAGTGAATTACGCAGGATAGTCAAAATACATTGCCATTAAGGGTTGGTGGTTCCTTAACTGGTTGACGGTTGGTTACGTGTTGCTTGGTTAAAAGGGCACTTAGCTCAGCTTGTTTCGTTTGCACTTCAACTAATTGCTGTATGTTTGCGTCGGCGTTATAGGATTAGATGTCACAAACAAGCGTATCAATATATAGCAGCGAGAGAAAAGTTTAAGAAAATTCTCATTCAATTTAGTAGAGATTGATAATGATCCGTTTAACCGTTGATTTGCGTAACTTTCCGTTATACTGTGGTTTCTGACTTGCGAGTGTTTTGAAGATGAAAGTAATTGCAAAATTACTTTCAGTATGCATTGCTTTTATATGTTACACCACCAAGAATCAAATAAATACACAAAATATTGACTAAATTGTGCGAGCGTAAAAATTCACGGTCAACCGCCATGGACCACGCACGCGCTCATTTTGATTTATCTAAAATAGACAAAACACTTAAATCTTTTCGATGTTTCGACCTGAGGGCCTTCGGCAGGAGAGTTAGTATGAAAATAAATAGGGGAGAATACATGTTTTGTATGGAAGCAAAACACGTGATAAAATGGGCTAATAGAATAGAAAAAAATCAAAACAAATTGGAATACATTGCTCTGCCAAAGAGACGCCTGAGTGTGGGCTAAGAATATCCCGCAGTGAGAGAAGCCTGATCAGCAGCGAAAATATATTACAACCAGCTTTGTTGTAAACAAAGAAATGGAAGTCATATTACTCGCGTGAAAGAGAGTCTTTCGTTTATGCTGGAGCTAGGGATGAAAAGTGCCAAAACTGTGGATGAGTCGCATTTCCTGTCGTTTACGGCTATCGTTAGTACCGGAAAAAGGGCAAAGGGCTCTAATTCTCATGTGTTGTACACAATGATTACCAGAGGTAAAGTGTTGGTGCTATCGTTACCCTTAGAGATTTTCCAGTTTCACCGATATAATTATAGTAAACCACATTTGTTGCATGAGATACAATAAAATGAGTTTGGAGGAGAGGCATGTGAAATGGTGTCTGATGAAGAACTGTGAATTGGAAGCCGAAATAACGGTGCCGGACCCGGTAAATGAGCATGTTTTACATTGCCAATGGCACAGGGAAATGTGCCTTTGGGCTCTGAACAGTTTTGCTGTAGAGAGCTGTGAACCAATGTGCCCCGGATATTCTTGTTGTGCCGAGAAGATACGAGGGGTTATCGGTGAAAATTAATGTCTCCAGATCATTCTGCAAGATATGTATATTTGTAAGTATGACAACCCTAACAGCAAAATTGAAGGGATTATGTGTTAGAACTAAGGGGGTAGAATTAATGGTGGGGATGGTAGAGGCAGGGTCGCTAAAAGTGTCTAAGCGGGAAATGTCGGAAGCCTTAGATAAGACAGTGTCAAGGCATAGCCGCGGCTGACAAACAATGTTCTCATCTCAAGACATTTGGACCGGAGTTCATCATCTTCACTTTATTTTGAGAAATACCGGATAGACCTCTTAGTGTGGCTGGGGTGGAAGGAAGAATATTAGAGGTAGCTATGGGATCGAGTCAATGCGCTTGTAGAACACTGAGGTAGTGAGCTTATTACCATTGATGGAAACCAGGATATCTAAAAATGATACACTGGCCTCACTGATTTCCCATCTGAATTGGAGTGCTGGATGAAATTCATCAACAAATTTGATGAATCTCTCCAACTCTGCACGGAAACACGATAATGTACCAAGACAGTCATTAATGTACCTTCCAAGGTAATCAGATAGAGGACCGGTGAACTGTTCATAGATTTGTTTTTCCACAAAACCTACATACAAGTTGGCATACTTGGGACCCATTTTACTTCACATTGTTACACCACTTATCTGTTGGTAATGCTCACCATCAAAGGAAAAATTGTTAAGAGTGAGCACCAGTTTACCGGGTGTAATTCCTAATCCCCTAGCGGAATTAGGTTCCTCGCAAGCGTTCCGCACCCTCGGGGGTAAATTCTGCAAGCCATTTTATAATTTTAATACGCCAACAACTCCTAAAAAGGATATCATACTCGGGAAACAGACAATGAAATGAAAAATATTGTTATTGTTGTAGCAACTAAATAACGGAAAATCGATTAAAAATACAACGTATTGACAGGTGAAAAAAGGCGTAAAAAGTCCAAACTAAGACGTTTTTGGGTATGTTTTTTATTTTTAACATTCTTTTTGCCTTTTTCAGAAAGGTTTTCGCCCAATTTAGCCGTACGTTGCTTTGGTTTTGTCGTTTTGTTCACATTTTTTACAGCGAGGTGATTAAATTTCACTGCGGGCCAGATGCACTTTACAGCGGGCTGGTTGCAAAATTCCGGGCCGCTGTGAAACGCTTCTCAGCCAATCAGATTGCTTTAAATCCTAAAGCAATCCTTTGATCCAAAGGCTCACATCAGTACGATAGCACACCAGCACACTATATTTTTGCCCGCTGCCGATCGGTAGGGATGGAGACGGTATCCGAGCGAAACGATCGGGCTAGGGGTGAAACGATGTTTCTTTTGAGTTTGCTGTTTTCGGCGCAGATAATAACTCTACGAACCATGCTATTTTAACGGTACCTCCTCCATCCCGTGATCAACTGTCACACGTGAGTCACTGAAGTGAAACCGTGGAATAAACGATACGAACATCAAAGTACACACACACACAAAAAAATACCTGTTACTGTGGCGATCATTAATGAATTTACCTTTATCCCAAACCCCAACTCAACGACCAAAACGGGTGTGAAAAGGACAGTGCTTAATCCTGCAAAACAAACTAACAAAAAAAACCCCAGCGAGATTAATAAGACGCTTCTTCCGTAGAGTTCACAACATCGCGTGAAGTCGTTAGGGAAAGGGGAGGGATGGGTCACGCAATCAACTAACAACTCGATCACATCCTTTATTGTTTAATAATAAATACATTTAAATCCTTTTGAAATCGATTCAGTGTTTTTACGATCTGCGAACACGAATATATGAATATCTGCCCCCGTTATTATCGATATTCCGGCGCTCCTGTTTAGGTATTTTTTAATATCCAGCAGAATATTCCAAAGACATCATTAATTTTCATTGAGATACCCCTGGTCTCGTTTTGGAACAGCAAAAATATCTGGGATACAACTCTTTAGAGCAAAACATTTCAGAGCCCAAAGGCACATTACCACCTTGTAGCATTTGCAGATATAAAATATACTGTTTCAGCTATTCCCAGAGTGTGATTTGAGTTCTTGCTAAGTTGCTGAAAGCATTAGATTTCAGATCACTGGTTTCTGATCACTGATCACGCAATTCAGATTGACAGCTTTACCATAATGGTATTTCATTCAGACATATTGCCATTCGAGTTTTGCTATAAAATACATCGAGCTAGTGAAAATATGAAACGTAAAATCGTCGAAACCACAGACCTAATTTGACTCTTCGAGCATTGTTTGCCGACCCCTAAATCGATAAGGAACGTTTTGGTGACCGAATAATATTTTACCTTGCGAAATTTTACAACCGGCTAAGCACAAAAATATATTCCTCAACTTTTAATATGGCCATGCAAAATCGCTCACATTAATATTAACATTTCGATTCAGATAGACAATGAATTCACGTATAATATATGCCAACTGAAGAAATTTTGTTCAAGACGTCTTTCGTATTCCTGACATAATTTTCCTCCAGGGGACGGATTTTTTCTTGTGTAACTTTAAACAATTACGGTCGTACTATATTCGCCCAGGATTCCTGGGACTTCGTACCCGACTTTCGAGTGAAGATTATGACTTGATAAGCAAAGAATTAGTTGTGCACATTCTTTACTCGGAAGCTTTATATTCATTTTGATTAAATTTGAATAAAACAATAGAGGAGACAATGTCTTTTTAAGGCTGAAATTCTAATTCCAGTTGAATACAGAATGTCCCAAAACTGTTAAAACCACCCATAACTATGTAACAGTTAGAGTTTGAATGCCTAAGCACACTGACGCTGTTGGGACCCACAAGTGTATAAATGTTTAACATAAACAATTTTAATCATGATAACAGTAAAGTTTGTTTGTATCCACAAAGAATTCTTATCACCAAAAATCACAATTGACAGACATGGATAACAATATTTAAATTTACATCTCAAGCATTCCTTCTTTTCTAGAAAATTTCAAATTTTTCTTGGCCTATATAGCATTTTATAAAATGCGTTGATCCCCACGAGAAAAACTCGCAAAAAAGCCATTCAAATTTTAACAATAGGCAATTTGAATAGATTCGAGCGTGAGGTCAGTACTGTGAATACCAGACTGAGAATTTTTAATGAAAAGAATATGGAAAAAAAAACTCAAAAAACCTCGGTCTGACATCTCGCAGCACATACCCAACAAACAAGGTCGGTAATCTTTTTATTATTATTGCTGGACTGTATGAGACATCCGGGATAATGGTCCAGATATGGAATATACGGACCATTGGCCGGATATGGGTCTTAATTTTACGGAACGCTCGTCAAACAATCAGCTTAGAGGATTTTGAAAAGCCATGTAATAACAAAGATTTTTTGCTACAAATACATTCAAAAATTGCTCGTCAATTTTCAAAGTCGAAAATGAAAAATCGAAAGCCATCAATCAATCGATGCGGAATATTGCTTAGAATAATTGTCCGAAGTTTTCAAATTCTATTATTTTAAACTACCTGTTTCACTCGCAGAGATATAACACTGATTGAATATAGACAAACGGACATGATTTGTTAGTGCTTTCTTCTCATATAATATAAATAACCGAAGCTGGTACTTAATTTTTATCGAGGGGGGGGGGTACTTTTTTACCACCGCCTGTAATTTGTGTTACAATGTGCCAGAGGGCAAAATTGTAAGAAAGGAAAGCCCTGTAATCATCTAAAAAGTGGTAAAGTATATCGTCATTGTCGCAAAAAGTTAGGCACTTTGCTATTCACTGCAATTGTCCCACTCCAAAGGAAAAAAAAGGTTTCTTTAAAAAACAAGGACCCTTAAGAGAAATGCACTCACAAATGAAAAGAAGGCTTTTGTATCTACGAATAAAGTAATTTCATTTCATTTCAGGTGAATAATAGTCTTAGTATATTTACAGAGGTGATTTTTTGATTAAACGAATCTGCCATTCATTAATTTCACAAGTGGAAGGAGGAATGTAAAACATTCAAAATCTTAAAGGCTTTTTAAAAAGAAAGGTCTATTGTGGAAGTGGTATAAATATGAATAATCAAAGCATCAAATGGACCATTTTTAGAAGGCTAGTAATAGCTAAAGTACAAAAGAGTATTTATAAATCGGAACAGATGAGGCAAAACGATCTTTGGAAGGAATAAGACTCTTTCAACAAATTGACAAAATTACTGCATTAGTGAAGCGTGAATGTTGAAAATTTCTTCCCCATGTAACGCGTAAGGTAATGGTTTCGGAGTAATATTTCATGCGTTATGACAGCAAAAACACTGTAGCCAGAAAAAGAAGCAATCAGGGCTGTAAAGAAAATTGTATATCTAGGGGAGTAACTATAGAACGATATTTGGGGGGGGGGTGAATATTCATATATTTATGTATATGAACACGACTGCCAAGCATGTTCGACTTAGCCCTATTTTAGGAATCCAGTATGGATCGCCTCAAAGTGTATTTCTGTAAGCATATTAATGATATTACTGATATTAGGTGCATTAAAGACAAGGTTTCTGCGCGTTACAGGCTGGCATCTGCAAATGTTCATATCAGATCTGGCTCGTAAAGCCTCTCAGTTTATGCGCATCTAAAAAAGCCGTGCATTTGTGTTCCCCGACGCGATATTTTCTTTTGTCCGTTGCTATATGATACAATACAATAACTTAAATATGAAATAGTTATGTCAAATTCCCAGGAGCAGAAAGGCTTTTGTGCTTGTGACAAAAATATGTAATACATCCACAAAGCTGACAATATTCTGCGTATCCAAGGGCTTAGCGTAGTGACGGGGCATTAGAATTATACAAATAGTTTAATTTTAAAGTCTTCTTTTTTTATACACCCTGAAAAATGGTATTTTCCTTTGTATAGTAACGCAAGCATGCGTGAAGTGCATGCAAATCGCTAAGCGTATTTGCATGATAATATGATATAAATACATAGGAAGCGATGACCTCGCAGACACAAGCCTTATATCAGACGTTTTAAACATGTCATCAGGAGACCAAAGCGCAGAGAATCAATTTTCTAGCTCGGCTACAATCACCTTAGCCTTGATCGATCAACTCAATCTTATCTTGATAGTAAGATAGACAGCCTTTCCTCCGGCCTAAGTATTGTTAATTCATCTCAAACTAAAAAGCTCGAAAGACAAGCAGAAGGCCGCGCCTTAAAATTTCCCGGCAACAAAGATTAGTGTTCCTGTTTGACGCAGAAGTGCAAGATTTGCTCGACGAATCCGTTGTTTTGATAAAGAAACAAAATACAAATTCAACAATGGCCAAAATAGAAGCAGCTGAGAATCTCATACTTCAAAGGCAAAAGAAGATAAAGTTAGCTGACAAGAGCGAAGCTGGCTGGTTGGCTGTTTTAAAGAATACGAGGCGGAGCAATTAGCTAGCGATTCAGACGACGAGAAAACAATAAAGAAAGTCCAGGAATCAGCACTTAAGAAACGCAGAAATAATGCTATTAGGAAAGATAAAGAAAGACAATCATCATATCCGCCTTATAAATGCACAGATGTTTTCGAGGTATTTATTGCCCTTTCTTTGATTCAAGCGGCAAGGGAGTGCTTGCACATAGCCTGTCATTAGTATGTGTTTGAATGTGTAAGTGACAGGAAAAGGAGAATGACTTTCCTTCGGACGAGCTAAGCGAGCTAGAAGGAAATGGTATTTTCCTTTGTATGGTATCGCAAACATGCATGAAGTGCATGCAAATCGCTAAGCGTATTTGCATGATAATATGTATAAATAAAGGCGAAGCAATGACATGTTGTTCATCACGTCTAGCACTATATATATTATACCTAGCAGACAAAAGCCTTATATCAGACGTTTTATACATCTTTATTCCTAATTTGCAATTGCCTGTTTGTTTGTTCTTTGTTTCCTTTTTATTCCTTTTGCTCACTGTAATTTATAAATTTTTTTACAGGCTGCAGAGTCCCAAATCCATCAGATATATGTGCTTCCGATGTGGGACAAATGGATGATACAGATATGTTACAAGATAATTATGATTTGATTCAGGTACAAAGTTTTATTGACGCATGTGAACCGAAAAGTTTGTGAGTGAAAAAACCAGCGTGCTACCAATAGCTAAAGGTAGGCTTAGTTCGCACATATTAAATTCTGGGAGGGCAGGGGGGCTTCCGAATTTATCTTAAAACACCATACGAATTGGGTTCAAGATCCCCAACCCCAGCGTACTTTCCCAACAATCAATCAGCCTTAAATCCCATCTTAATTTGTCATTGACTCCGTATCAGAGTTACTATATCCTCTAGCAGAATTGTGCTAGTACAGGACAGTGTGTTACAAGCGTGCAGTCCCTTGTCTGTGGCAATCCAACCGGGGTAAAAGAAGCGACTTATTTTAGACATGCGCTACGTTAACAGTTTTGTTTATAAACACACTATCAAATTTGAAGACTGGAGAACAGCGATCCAATTTTTTGACAAAGGCACATACTTTACAACATTTGATCTGAAAAGTTGTTACCATCATCTCGACATTTTCATACACCATCAACCTTACTTGAGGCTAAGTTGGCCTAAGGATGGGCAGAAACCCTGTATTACATGTTTACTGTACCGCCTTTTGGGTTAACGTCCGCTCCTTGTATATTTACAAAATATTTCGACCCATAGTGTTAAACACTGGCGAGCACAAGTGATTAGTAATCTCGTCTATTAAGACGACGGATTTGATATAGAAAAAGTTCCGAATCATCTTTCTAGCATCATTCAAAACGACCTGCATCGTGCGGGGTTTGTTGCTAACGATGAGAAATCGGTATGGGATCCCACTCGAGATATGACATGGCTGGGTCTAAGTTGGGACTGCATAAATGGTACACTTAGTGTGTCCACTCACGGCATAACAAAAACCCTGGATACCATTAAACAAGTTTTGGATCATCCTAACATTTCCGCACGGAAATTAGCCTCCATCGTAGGTATGATCATTTCCATGGGTGCATGCAGTTATTGGCAATCTTACGAGAATCACGACTCGGCTTTGCCAGATGTTTGTTGTTTCATCTGAGACCTGGGACATATTGTTTATGCTTGATGAATAACGCAATTTAGAATTACAATTTTGGAAAGCTAATATAAATGTGGTAAATTGCCGTGCTTCAATTTCAAAAAAAAGACCTTCAACAGAATCTTTTTTTCGGACGCAAGTGCTTTAGCCTGTGCTGCTAATTCGAATGCTGGGTCCTTAATTGCTCACCGTGCGTTTTCAGTTGAAGAAAAGGACACGAGTTCCACTTACAGTTTTACAGAGAGCTAGTTGCAAAAAATTCTCTCTTGAAAGCTTTGTGCCAATTTTCAAACACAGCATGATTAAGAGGTTTACTGATAAGCAAGTGCCAGCTAAAATCGTTCAAGTTGGAAGCATAAAATTTAACTTAACCAATTGGCTTTTCAGATCTTTTCCATCAGCATGAAAGAAAACATTGAGCATTGAGTAAAATTGTGGATTATGATGACTGAGAAATCACATGGAAAACTTTTCACTTACTAGAAACCAGATTTGGACCGCACGCAGTAGGTTATTTGTTTTCCAAATTATCGTAATTACAAAGTCAAAAAATTCTATTCCAGGTTTTGAAATCCAATTTCATGCGGAATTGATGCATTTTTTCAAAGATGAGAGATAGAAAACTGCTTAATATTAGTTCCTCCAATTGCCCCTGTCTCGAAAGTCTTACTGTACATGCAAAAGTTTAAAGCTTCAGGGACTTTAGTTGTACCATTTTGGCCGTCTGCGTCTTTTTGGCCACTACTAGTTTCTCGATTTTCCTCTCACATTAAAGATTATAAATTATTGTGCTCCTTGGTAATACAGCTAGCCCTCAAACATGGACTTAACCAAAACTTATTACTCGATTCAAACTCGTGGACAGGGCTCGTTTCGACGATAATCTGCGTGGGCTTAATTAATTGTTGTCCATTATGTAGCAATTAATCTACATTGCCCGGAATTGTCGAATTGAATAAATTATTAGAGGGTAAAAAGTATGGTTGTTTAGATCGCAGCATTTGGTAGCGGGCGCTAGCCAGGAAAATAATAATTGAGGTCCTCGCTCGGGGTCAGGCGGTTACCTAGTTCTTCATCAAATTGGAACTATTTCTGCTTAAAAGCGGTTGGCTATAGGTGAGCTTGTTCCTGGCCAGACTTTATCAGCGATTGAATCTTCGACAGTAATGCTAGCTATATGTTAACTCTAACTAACAAAGATGTATTTGTCTGTTCTTTTATTTTTTCAGGATACGTCCTGCATCCTCTTGGGGAATTACAACTTTGTAAACAAGAAAACAAACAATTTGTCCATTATTGTCCTCTCGGGCGAGTTCAACCGTGAAATACCCAATACCGCGGAAGTTTATTAAATTTGTAAGCCAGAATTCTAAGCTTACTCGTGAGTTACCAATTAGCAGTGCAGTCATTTCTCAAAATTTTCCCATCCTTTACTTGCCAACAAATCCCACAATGTCGTTATACAACCCCAGTGTGCTTTAAAGTGGATCCACGATCTTCTCCCACTATTTTCTAACCCAGCTGATACGGCTATGATCAAAAACATCGTGGAGGCAAGTAAGTGACTGTGTTCCAAACCTTGTTCCAGAAAAGAACCCTTATCTATCTGACTATAGAGAACCTCGAAGCTGCTGTTTTATAATTTGCCTCTTTAGCTGCCATTAGTATGTGTTTTAAAGTGTAAGCGACAGGAAAAGGAAAATTATTTTCCTTCGGACGAGCTAAGCGAGGTAGAAGGAAAGTATTTGAACAAAATGGCGTCGCCAGTATCGATAAGCGAGTGCATGGTTAATTTCTAGTTTAGATAACAATTACTATTATTTCAAATTCATTGCCAAAAGGTCATAACACTATTGAAATTATGGGTAATTTGCTTATAAGCTGAATTGGCCTATACAGGGTGTCGCCGGGGGGCGGGGGTTTTTGGGACACCCTGTAGTTTTACAATGTTTTGCAAGATTTAAATTTGACGTCATTACAACGTCATATCTTAACTGGGGGGAGGTGTTGCAACACCAAAATTTTACCGATGAACACGTGGCACTTAAAGCGCGTTCAAAGAAAGCTTATATAGCAGTGAGAAACAAATGTCTAAAGCATTTCCATGGGAATTTCTGGCTTATATGCTTCAAATCTTATATGGCTTTTCAAAGTGTACGTAATTGGACATTACATGCAAAACTATGAGAATATTTTTTACCCCTTTAAACGTTAACGATTTATCAACAGACGAGTCAGACGACATCTCAAATTATCGCAAGTAGCTAAGTAAGTTGAGCAAAATTATACTTTAAACCGACGATTGTGTTCTATCACCGACCGATATCGTAATTTTCCTAATTAGCACCAGGCTAATACGAATAAAATTATCACAGTAAACAGGAAACTGCTTGTGTTCAACGAAGTGAAAGAAAGACGTCATTGTGCCACTCAGCCACAATATCGAAACAATTCTCCGTGACGGAAAATACTGGAGAATATAGGGGGCGTACGGGAGACGATAATTGGAGGGCACATATATTCATATATTCATGTTGTGCAAGATTAATTTCTTTTCAAATCCATTGCTTTTCAATCTCTGTTAACATGAATATAATGAATATGTGCCCCCCCTCCAAACAATTATCGTCTCCCGTACGCCACTGCCGGAAAAGCTCCAGAAACGAGCGGATACAGCAAAGAGACGATATCGTTCATCTTTTGCGTGAGAAGAGTCTAGTTGGTGCCTTCACAAGAGCCACTTCATGCAAAGACAAGGACTAAATGTAGTAACAATATCCCAATTCAGATGTTCAGTTGACATGTTTCATGATATAATAGATTATGCATGTGTATCTCTATACTGTTAATGCAAATTGGATAATTGTTAATAGTATAGGTCACATAAAAATTCAATTCAGGCTAAATTAAAACTTTTTCACTTTATCGTAGGCGAATTAATTTAAAAAACTAACGCGTAGATAGCTGTTGTCCGAAGTTTTTAAATAATTGGCGCTCAAGGTTTATTTTGCTTTAATGAAGGTTTTTCATACAAGCATTAGGATATTTAATACGTATACGTACGCTGCAAGGATAAATTTTAGTAGGATATGACACCGAGTGGCAGCCTGCCATGGCAAGCAGAAAATTCTACTTGACCACGGAAGGATTTGAACCCAAGGACTTCCGTATACTAGTCCGATGCTCTGCCAACTGAGCAACATGGCCAACACGGGTTATTTTGATATTTCGAAACAATACTAGTTTCTTCGATATCAAGAGCTTATCAGCTCAATAGGTTGATTA
>NW_021163099.1:135000-172500 GCF_004324835.1 Dendronephthya gigantea
TGTAATTTAGCGTCAGTACAGAAACATCATGGATTATACGAAGTTCAAGAACGGAAGCATTCTGATGCTCCAGAAAATAGCAACCATAACGGCAACAATATATTAATTCGTGTTCGTGAATGAAAAGTCAAAACGGCCAGTGTCTCGAAATTCCTAAATGCTGTATTTACATAGAACAAATAATATTGAATGTTGAACAAAAGCACGACTAAGACTTTAAGTTCAATCACCGCTTTTAATTTAAATAATATATATTATGTAATACGGTTGTATGACTATATAGAGGGTACATGACACGCAGTGATAAGACAAATAGCCTACTGCAATTAATATTTTTAACAGTGCTAAGAAATTTATAGTGATATTTACTCAATTGAACAACTTAGAGAGACTTTATTGGGGATGAATAAAGATACGGATTGAATATCAGTTGGTCACAATTTATTTGTAGTTATACCGGCAGATTCCCGGTGACAACAAAATTAAGGCAGACTTAGACAATGCTTGCTACTAGTTTTGAGAGAATTGAAGACCATGAAAACTGAATTTCTAAAGCTGGACGACGAAGCTTTAATTTTCAAGTGCACAGCTGGATGCTTATTTACGCACTACTCGAGTGAAAGTTGGCATGTCATTATATATGAGAACTATTACAATTCTACTGACCTTGAGTAAGCCGTTGAGATCTGAGCAAGAATTTATTAGCTGTAGTAACTTTGAATGAGGGAAGTGGTGTTTACAGCTTAGATTATAGAGAAAAGTTTTTACAACATAAAAATTGAAAAGCAAATGCAAAATAATCTCAACTCTGTCGTTGTTAGATTGAAACATTTTTAATTCACGTTTGTATTCACGTAAAAAATGTGTACAGATGAAAATTAACTTTCTCAACAATGTTCAACAGCGTCCGATAGCTAAATACTTTTTCGAATTCAGATTGATAGAAATTGCATCCGTTGTCTTTAAATAAATATATAGAAATTAAAACTATTTTTGGATTCTACAAGTGCATAAAATAAAGAATTATTGAGACGTCACACGATGTTCACCTAAGCCTCGCTTCAGCAGATGAAATTGACCTTGGTTTGAATAATTCCTGATATCATGCTTTGATTCATCCAATAATATCTCAATATTCACATGTCGACATTGTCAGGTTTCATTGCGCATGCGTGGTTTTCTTTTTCTTTAGTGGAAAGATTATCACCGCACCCACTAGGCAGATGTCCACTTGGCATATGGCAAGCAACACGTTCAAACGTAGCTGAGAATTGTCCCATCCAGGGAAATCTTTTGGATAATCCATCTCAGCCCAGTAACTGAGGTCACTATTTGCAGTTATAACTTGAAGGTAATTCTTTGTTTTATTTTAAAAAATAATTTACTTTTGATACGACTAAATAATGTTTTTATTCGTTTCAATGAATTCTGAAATTTTGTCAGAATTTTTGTCACTGGCCGAAACACCTTTTATAAAGTCGAGGTCTTTTAAAATAGAGAAGTGGGCGGGCCGGGTAAAACCTTATTTAAAAGATCACGCGATAGCCTTATGAGCCATATAATCGTTTTCAAAAGAAAATGATAAACAATATCGGGTCCGGTAAAATAATCACGAATGCCAGGGTGCATGGTATACTTGCTGCACCGTCCGGTGAAGACAGAACTGCCTGTGCATGCATCGCTTTAAACGTTATGTGTGTTCGTGCAATGTCAGCAATGTTGCTGTGTACTCTATTGGGCACTTATTGATAGTTAGTTTAATATAGAAAAACAGTTGTGTTTGTTTTTCAAAGTAATATTATACCTAAATATTGTGAACTTTATTGCTTCAGAACTTGTTGTTCAGAATTTTTTTACAGTCTAATCAGGTAGCAGTTAGCATTGCATCTCAACTGTATCGTTACGTAACGCCACCTAATATGATAATGGTACTTAGGTTACCCTATGTACTTCGAGTGGTACTTCTAATTACTCTTATCAAACGCACCGCTAGTATGTTTACTGCTCAAATTAAGGTGTGTTGTCCAACAGCGAAGATTGCAAACTATTTTATTATTTTTAATTTGTTACATTGGATTTGACTAAATTTTGATAGTCCATCTTCAAGGACGGAATCCAACTACACGAAATAACGTCCAGCGTTTTTTATCGTCATTTTATTCCCTTTCTGTGTGTACAGCCTGTGTTGTATTTCAACCGTGTCGTGAAGAAACACCCCTATTATAATGTTAGATGTCAGGTTTCGCTATGTGGGTAGAATTTCAAGAGGAGCATGCATGTTTAAGGACCCTGTATAAAACATGTATTTTTTTTTCTAAAATCGTGTTTTAATTTCACAGCTTGCTTTTCCTTTAGAAAATTCAACTACATGAATACATGAATTATGAGCGGCATTGAAAGCTCAAGTCGAAGTATGCATGACTAAGCGTTCTAGTTTCTATAATTATATTCATCACATTAAAAGGGAATTATACATATTACTATCTTTGTATTCAACATGCTGGATTCATGTGAACTAAGCATCTACGAAATTGTCATCCAGAGAGACAAACTAGCGTTGCTTCCATCCAAAACGTATAACACAAGGATGCGCCGACCTCGATGACTTTTAGTACAAACTTAGCAAAATTACATTTAACACAAGTTCGGAAATCACTGCTTCACTTTTGATAATGGATAATACCAGCATTGTCAGAATAAGGGGATCAGAAGACAGTGGCGTAGCCAGCCCGACAATTTAGTCATGCTATGCTAATATTTTGGTGTTCATTGACTGTGAAAACAATGAATTTCTAAAGAAATGAATAATGATAATAACATAAAATTTGCATAGCATGACTAAATCGTCAGGCTGGCTACGCCATTGTCGGAAGATCTATTTCCCAATAAAGCTGTCCCATTGTTAAGATTGTTATTCTTGCAAGCAGAGTTTTACTGTGAAACACATATTTGATGGTGAGAATAATGAGACCGCGACATTTTCATAGAAGTAGAAACATAATGGGTATTGCAACTACCGTACCACAATTTTGTGAACTTTGTTGCTTCAGAACTTGTTGAATATTTTTTTCAGTTTAAACCGGTAGCAGTCTGCATTACATCTGTATCGTTATATATACGTAACGCCACTTAATATGATAATGGTACTTTGGTTATCCTATATCTGTACATACTTCGAGTGGTACTTCAAAGTTCTTTAATCAGTACACCGCTAGTATATTTATTCCTCAAAATTAAGGTGTGTTGTCCAACAGCGAGGCTCCCAAACCCAAAAAGTTTGATGGTTCATCTTCAATGACGAATGAAAATTAGAATATGCTTGAATATTAGATAACTATTCGATAAAATATGCCAAAATTTAACTGTCTGCAAAATTGCAATACACAGAGAGAAACGATAACGGGGCTTGGATAAAAGCATGTAAAACAGGCAGTATATAGTTTATGAATGCTTGGAGATTATCTTATGAACATGAATTTCCAGAACGCACAAGATTCCCAGAAGCAAAGCTCCGTATTTTAGCATAACTATCATCATGTATAAAAATCAAATCAGACCCTTTAGTTTCAACTCGGCATTTCTTAATGTTAGGTAAGTGAGAGAACGCTGCATGCAGCACGTTAAGTATATAAACCAATCACGCCAACTTTTTTTTTATATTCCGTCATATCTCATTCAAAATTTATCAGAACTTTAACACCTTTGTGAAAGCTTTTTCTGTGCAAGGCGGTATCTAGATCTTCATTCGAAAGTTTATAGCTAATAACTACACGCAAATAACGACCAGCGTTTTTTGTCGTCATTTTTTTCCCTTTCTGTTTGTACAGCCTGTGTTGCATTTCAACCGTGTCGTCAAACACCGCTTATTATAATGTTAAATATCAAGTATCGCTATTTCCGGACTATTTATAGAGGGGCTTGAATACTTGAATTTTTAGCGTCTTTGAAAGCTCAAGTCGTTCTAGTTTCTATAATTATATCCATCACATTAAAAATTAATTATTCATATGAGTATCTTTGTGTTCAACATGCTGCATTCATGGGAACTAGGCATCTACCACATTGTCATGCATAGAGACAAACTAGCGTTGCTTCCGTCCAAAATGCACCGACCTCGATGTCTATTAATACAAACTTAGACAAATAACATTTAACAAAAGTTCGGAAATCTATGGTTCACTTTTGATAATCGATAACACCAAAGCATTGTCACAATAAGCTGATCGGAAGATCTAATTTTTGTAATAGATTTCCCAATAAAAGTTTCCCATTGTTAAGATTGTATTCTTGCGAGCAAAGTTTTATTGTGACACACAGATTTGATAGTGAGAATCATGAGACCACGATATTTTCATGGAAGTGGAACATAATGGGTATTGCAATTAACAAAGATGCGTGAATTGTAATATTTGTTTTGTCCAAGCAAGTTTTTGTACAAATAGCACCACTTTTAGCCCATAGAATTGCATTGCAAAAGATATGTATTTAATTAATAACAGTATTTGCAATGAATTGAGTGCAATTAATGATGTTCTACAGTGGCGTCGCCAGATTGATGAGTGAGTGAGGTTGGGGTCATATTCATATGTCATTGCATGTATTAATAATTTTTTCATTTATTTTCAAATTGATTCTTTTTACGCTCTGTGAACATGCATGTACATGAATAAATAATACTAATATGGCCATCCCGCTTCTGATGTCCAAATTTGTCGTTCAAATTTAGATGCTTTAAAATTTATTAATATTTGTTTTTAGCCCCTCTTCATTTTGCGTTTACTTTTTCATAAATTTTATACGCTATTTGAATTGCATTCAAACTGATTGTTTTTTGTTGATCAGTTAACTAAAAAATAAGCACATTTTCGTTGCATATACATGTTCTCTCATACTTTCTAGAATAAAGAATAGAAAGTGTCGACCTTATGTAGTCTTTTAAGAAAAGAAGCACTTTCGAGGGAGGAAATAAATTTCGAGCCTTATTCTAATGCTGTAAATATTAAACTTTTTCTACGTTGTGTTTAAACTTGTGGTGCAATATTTGCGATATGACATTGTCATCATCTAAAGTACCTCCCCCCCCCCGCTAAATAGACAAAAAAAAATTACACAAAAAAATACCTATACACTATTCAAATGAGAATCTCCCACGCTCTCCACGCGTATTTTTAGAACTGTATAAAAACACGGAAAATGTTTTCTTAAATAAATTACTGCATGCTAACCTGAACTCTTACTGGCCATGTAACTTCTCAATGTTTCCATCCCCTCATTATTTACTTAACGTTCTTTATTAAAACCAATCATTTGTGAAACTGTGATAGCAATATATAAAATGTTCTTGTTATACTTTAACTACTTTGTCTTTGGTTTTCAATCTTGCATGCAACATCGACGTTTGACGTTGCATTCATTTTTTATCGGTGAACACATTATTGAACTAATTTTACTCATTTATTCAGAGACATCTTTACCACTTATTCCCTGCGATAAATGACTCAATTGGTTTAGAATACTCGAGTACTTACGCTTTGGTAAGTGGCTTAGCTAATTTAAAATTTAATCTACTTTGTTATTATAAAAGCATCGTTTCTCTTTCTTCTCTGCAGTGCAATTAGATATGGAAATAACATATTTGAAGACATGGATATTCTTCGCAATGATTGCACGCCAATTCATAGATGGGGCAGAAGAATACTTTATCGCGCCGACAGCTTGGTATTATATCAAATCTCTGGGACAGAATATGCTTTTCCTCGGACTTGTCATGTCTGCTTTCCAATTTAGTGCACTCCCGTCCAGCCCTATCCTCGGCGAATTGGCGGATAGAGTTGGATACAGTAGATGTATTATTATCGTCAGCCTGTTTTTGAAGTTTGTTGCATATATATTGTATGCAATTCCAGTCTCGGCATATTTTCCACTGGTTGGGAGAATTTTGGGTGGGCTCACTGATGGTTCTATCGGGGTCGTCTATGGGCAAATAATATTGTACACACCACAGAAACATCGAACACAAGTCTTCTTAATATTGGATGGAGTGTTTACCGTGGGCACCCTCTTGGGCCCTGCAGTCAGCGTGTTTTTGATATTTAATGTGAATATCTTCGGCTGGAAGATCGACGCTGGTAACTCCCCTGGAATTGTTCTTGCACTTTTATGGTTGGGAATGTTTGTAGTCTCTCTGTGGTTTCCCAGTGAGTTTGGATCAACGAAGGTTACAGTTGATAATAGTGATCAAGACCAACATATGGTTGTTGACGGCCATGATAATGATGGTGGTGGTGGTGATGGGTTTGATAGAGATGGTGGTGGTGATGACGGCCATGATAATGATGGTGGTGGTGATGACGGCCATGATAATGATGGTGGTGGTGGTGATGGGTTTGATAATGATGGTGGTGGTGGTGGTGGTGGTAATGCGCATGATAATGATGGTTGTGATGGTGATGGGCATGATAATGATGGTGGTGGTGGTGGTGATGGGCATGAACGCAGTGATTGTAGTGATGGTCAGGATCACAATGAAGATGATTGCATTCTTCCGGCTACAAAAGATCGGGTTAAATCACAAAAACACGGTTCTTACAGTACAATTTTTCTCATGTTTTACCTCGTTATATTATGTTTCTTCTACTCCAGTACGGTTACTTTTTACGTTCCTTTGCTTGCGCAAGAACACTTCCACCTTCGATTCATTCATGTGAAAGTGCTGTTCTTGGTAAGTTCTGTTTTTTGCATGGTTCTGTTCCTCGGGTATTATATTGCCGCAAAATATTACGATGAAGCGCAAATGTTAGTTTTTTCAATGATGATGCAGATAATTGCAATATGGCTGTTAACCTATATTGCTTTCAGTTGGAACAGTGGGTTAGGTGTATACGGTGGTTATGTTCTCCTTCCTTACATCTGTCTTGGAATGCCATTCTTCTCATTTTCTTTGTGTTGTTCAGTCTTGTCGTATATCACCGATCCAAATAAGGCTGCTTTTTATCAGTCTATGTCAATCGCTGCACTTCACTTAGGAAACTTGCTGGGCCGTCTAATTTCATCTTATATTTTTACCGTAACGGAACTTTTGTGTTTTTGTCTCGGTCAGTTTGTATGCTGGCTTGTTGGAGCATTATGGTTTGCCCTGGAGTTTTCAAACATACGACGAGCTGAGTTTTGATTTTGCCACGCTTCAGATTTTAGCTACATTTCTTATTATTATGTTGCATGCAGTTAATATGTTAAAATATCGATAAACAATGTTAAGAACAAACAGTGGGTTTTAATTTCTAACCTGCATGAAGGATGAACTGCGAAGTAAACATAAAAAACTGCCTTAACCTTACCGTGTTTACGTGATATAGCTATATACATACGTTGTCAATTTACTTTTGTCATTATTGTTGTGTTATCTTTTCGATAGAGTATTTTCGCATGATGTACCTTGTATTTTTAAAAATCTGTAGTTTTTTTGTTAATACATACAATTGAAGGGTTTTTTTCGTACACCGTGTGTCCGGCTATCTCATGGTCGTTTACATTACTGTTATGTCAGTAGCAGAACGACTGTTATAAATTCCCACTTTTCTGTAAGTAACATGAGCGTTTTGATTAAAATCCCCTGTACAAAGTACCGTTTTCCAAAACAGGCGGCAGACGCATTTCCATGCAAGCTTTTATCGTTGGATTTGTAGAGCAATTAAAACGTGTCAATATAACTGGCTGTATTATCGAGTATATTACTCTAAAAATCCCTGAAACAAATGCTTGTAATTTTGTTGACATTGTGCAATCCCTATCATTTTACCAATACGAATCAGGTTTGGAGATTGGAGATTGGACTGTGAAAACCACATTCCAATTTCCACATTTACAGTAGCGTAGCCAGCCTGTCGATTTGTCCCGCTATGCTAATATTTTCGTGTTCACTGACTGTGAAAACAATAGATTTCTAAAGACTTGAGTAATTACAATAACTCGAAATTTACATAGCGGGACAAAATCGTCAGGCTGGCTACGCCACTGCACATTTATTGTTGCAGTAAGCAACCCTGCATTTTAGCAACTCGTTATGCAGCACGATATAGTAGTAGTGGCGCCGCCGGCAATTTTTATTGAGGGGACAAATTCTTGGAAAGGTCCAGGATGAATTGAGTTTTTACTCTCTAGCTTTAGTACCTTTTAAATTGTTAACCCTCCCTCCTTTTCATTGAATTTGGACAAATCTGAAAGCCGATTCTAGAAATCATAGGGGGAGCCACTGTATAGCAGACGCGTAAAAACTTGATCAGGATGCAATATTACTGTTCGTTGAAATGTTGCAGCATTGAGATTGACAAGACAGCACGAAATTGTTCACCCGACAATTGTTGCAACATACAACAGGATGTGAAAGCGAAATAGGGAAAGGCTGGCTTTGAAACGTCATATTTCGTCGAGATTTATGTTGTTAGTGAATTCGTTTATTCGTGAATAACGACCAAATACAGGGTGTATCAAAAAAAAGGAGACCTTTAGAAATCAAGCTATTGTTAAAATTTGAATGCCTTTTCAATTGTATTTGCACATATGCTGAACCGTAGTGCGTGAAATATTGATGGCATGCATGCGTACATTAGAAAAAGGAGACCTTTAGAAAATGAATTGACGTTTGTACACAAGATTGTCTGCTCCTGGGAATTTGAAAATAACTTTAATAGCATAAGGAAAAATAGCGACCCAAAAATATTCAAATGACTAAGCACAAACGACTAAGCACAAAAGCAATAACAGTATGCGTGGTAGATTGTTTTAGCTGTTCCTTCAAAACATAAACAAATATTTGTTCATTAATTTTCAACACTGTGCGTGAGTATTATAGGGCTGTTCACATGAGTTAGATTGACTTTGAATCCGGAATGGCTCAGAATCCCACTTTACAAACCCTTGCTATTATTAAAATGTTTACATGAGTAAGGAATGAATTACAACTTGATCTGACACAGATTCACTTAACATTTCGATCCGAATTGAAAATTACTGATAAATTGAACATCAAAAGAACTGAATGTCATGGACCATGATCTCAAACGTGGCCTCCATTTCTCTCAACACAAACTTCCGTACGCTTGTGCATATCGCGAACTGCTTTTCTGATGACGGAAGGCTGGGTATAAGTTAAGACTACAAAACCTCTTTGCTCCGAAGTCAGTTGAACCATTTTTGTACTGGTAGTGTGCATAGTCATTTGAATATTTTTGGGTCGTTATTTTTCCTTATGCTATTAAAGTTATTTTCAAATTCCCAGGAGCAGACAATCTTGTGTACAAACGTCAATTCATTTTCTAATGTACGCATGCATGCCATCAATATTTCACGCACTACGGTTCAGCATATGTGCAAATGCAATTGAAAAGGTATTCAAATTTTAACAATAGCTTGATTTCTAAAGGTCTCCTTTTTTTGATACACCCTATATAGCAAGTAGGACGTAAACGGCCACTGCATGGGTGATTAAAAAATAGCCTGTAACAATAACGTTTCCAATGCATGTGCAACCGTCCATGTGAAATTTATTCACAATTATTTCGCAACCGCTTTGATCCCGACAAAATTCGTTGTCATGGGATCAGTCGAAACAAACATTCGAAGGGATATTTCAACAGAATTTTTTTAACATCATTAATCGAAGAGAATAACTTGGAAACTGATCATTGAAATAGTTGGGTCGAGTTAGTATTTTTCTAGCTATAATTTTTGTTTCCAATCATGTATATTACATCCAGGAAGTGGCTCGAGCTAAGTTTGGAAATAATCATTTTTGTACATACGGTACAAATTAATATTTGCCTATCAAAGGATCATCTGCTCAGAATTTTTACTGTAAGGGAACCACCGCTGGTATAAGGCAGTGGCATAGACAGCAAACAATCTAGTCATGCTTTTTTATATGCGTGCAACTTTAAGCCAATATTGAATTCTGTAATGCGAATGATTGTCGCCTGTGTTATAATCAGAAGACTGGTATCCGTTGCTGTATTCAATGTTGCCATTCCGGTTTCAATACTTCGACAATCAGGTTGCAACTTGAGACTTGAGAGCCTCTTAAGTGAATCAATAAAGGATAGCCGCTCGATTGCTTCGTTAAGTATCTAAAATATTAAGAAATTTAGCCCTTTAAAGTCGAAAAATCGAGAAGTAACAGTATACCATTGGGTTTGTTAGAAATGCCAAGATATATTATGTGTTGATATCGCTACGATTTGAAAAGTATTTTCAGTATTACTATAATATGCATGGTTACATACCACTTATTAACCGAATTTGAGGTCCGTACTAGAAAAATATCAGACCGAGGTCTTGACAGTTCGGACCGAGCGATAGCGAGGTCCGTTCATAAAAAACCGAGGTCTGATATTTTTCCAGTACTACGGCAACGGTCTAATACTGGGAGATTCCAGACCGGCAAAGAACCAATCAGCGCACGCCATTTAATCACGAGACCGCGTGCGATATAATAATGTATAATAATTCGTATTGAACAAATTTTGTATCTCGCCCAATATGCAGTTAAGTTAATTTAATATACAATAAATGGCGTATATATTTCTGCTTTCTTTCAGTTAAACCCGTAATTAATTTAGAGGATATAATCGTTGTGAAATACTGAACATTCCGCCAGATATTTTTTTCTGTTTTTTTGAACGGTAGTCGGATTGCATGCTCGTGACCTCGGATTTTTGCATTTTTGCTTCAATCTTTTTGCGAATTTTTCAGTTTTCAAAAGCAACTATGTTTCATCTTGTTATGATACTATTACTAAAAGATAGCACATTTTACCATGTCAAGGGTGCAAAGTTCTCAAGATTGCTTTCCAGAATTTAATTTATTTGCTTCAAAACACTGATAATTTGCGTTGCGTCGGTGAATCGCAACCAGCGTGTAGTAGGGCTATTGTAACATCTTTAAGTTGTTTTTTTGCAATGTATCCTGTTGTAATTAATTTTGCGGAAACGTCAACAAACCACGCTCACTTGTCTTCTGTAACCCCCATTTCCTGCTAAGTTTATTAATTTAACAGAAAATATATAATACCTCAATACAGAATATCAGCATTTATCTTTCATTGAAAGATTCTTTGTATTATACAAAAAATAGCCTAAAGCAATATGAATTTGATTTCATAGGTGTAGAGTTTTGTTTTCGTCTATTCATTCATAATTCATTAAAATTTTCTAGTTAGCAACACCTTCTGTCCTTAGATACATTAAAATATGAATTTAGCAGGCTTTCAATTTCAATAATTAAATAAGACGGGAATTTCCTTCTTGATATATTTTTGCATTAACACGTTATAGTTATAATACAGTACGTTGCTATCCTGAAGAGTTTGTCCCGCCACCTAAATTTTAAGTTTTTATCATTTTTCAATTATTTTTAAATCTACTGTGTTCACATATAATTAACACCAAAATATTAGTGATAACATAGGGTACATAAATAGTAGCTGCGTATTCAAATTCCGTATTTCGCAATTGCAATTTTGCAATCATTAAGTCCCAGTAATGTTTCTCGGGGGAGTCCTTGTTTCTATCTATAGGCGACCGATCTCCAGCCTCATTATAAAGTTTCTCAGGGAGCTCCATCCGTTCAGCTCCCTTATTCTACGCTCATGAATGCCGCCATCGGTATAAGTTTGCACGTCTGGATGGACACTTTATTGAAAGAAAAGTTTTATTCCAAATTTTTATTATTTAACACCCATGCGCAACCGAACCGCAACCGCAGTGTTGAGTTATTTCTGGACAGTGCTGCACGTGTACGTGCGCATTAAAAATGCGTAAGTGCATGGATAGCAGCTGTAATGCATAAAATAATATGCCCATAATATGTTCACGCGGTAAAGGAAAGAAATTTTAACTGTTTTTGCATGGTGCACGTTTATTATTATTCTTGGTTAAAATTTTTAAATTTCGTATAAGTAAACGGCTTTAAACTAGTTTTCACCTTTGGTCTCCGTTTTTTGATGCCTTTTTAATTTTGTCCCACGATTTGGACTTCTTCTTTCTTTTCAATGACTTTTTGGGCCGACCCCTTTTCCTTTTCCTTTAGTATTTATCACTCCACGGCTCGGCGTCTTTGAAAAAAAAAACAGATTTCACATTGTTGTTTATTCCTCAGTTGATGTACAAATTTGATGTTTCTCAGTTTTTTCAATAAAGAAATATATCGCGATCTCTAAACAGGCCGTATCATGTAGAGCATAGCTAGAGCATGTAGAGCATTGTGCTTTTCTACATTAATTTTAGTCTCTACATCCTCATCCGAAGTTCTGAAGTTCTGAATCTCCGGTATTGGTGACAATGCTTCCTAGAAAGTCGAAGGGCTCAAATCGTTCTAATTCTTGGGCTTGTTACATGCATGATGTGTCTCATGTGGTAGTAAAGGAGTTTATCCTCATCTTTTTGGTGATGGATGCGTTCACTTTCAGTCCTACTTTAGAAGCTTCGTTCTGAGGGGATTGAAATTTCTGGCGTGAAAAGGCCACCTTTTCACTGAGTAATACTAGGTCATCAGCAAACTCTCGATCTTTTAAGACCTTGGTTATACGTGACATTTTTCGCGCCTCGAATGCAATTCAAACAACAGATAATGAGATGATAAACCTCCTTAAGATTCATTACCATCTCATTATCTATTGTTTGAATTGCATTTGACGCGACCAAAATGCGACGTATAATCTACATAGGAAGATTTCTATTCGTGATATGTCCCGTGTAATTAGGCTGTTAGTATCTAGTTTTCCTGGGGTTATGTTTGGCCCTTTGTATTATCGAGCCTTGGAAGAAGATAAGATACTAGACCTGAAGTTATACAAACTTTGATAGCTATATGAGGCTATCACAACATGCTGTTGATGAGCTTCAGCGGTGGATAGCTTCACTCCCCACAGCATACAATGTTCAGTGTTAGTCATGGAACACCAGACATTGTGTTTCATACTGATACTTCCTTGTCTGGTTGGAGTTGGGTATTGAATGACCTCCCCTGGGGGGGAAATTGGTCATTAATAGAACAGACCTGTCATATAAATCACTTAGAGTTGCTTGCGGTTCTGTATGCATTGCAGTCATTTCAGACTCAGTTGCAGAACAAACATGTCAAGGCTCTTATTTACAATACTACTGCTGTAGCTTGTATTACACATATGGGTACAAGCCATCAAGATTTGTGCAATCGAATCACCAAAAGCATTTGGGATTGGTGCGGTCCTCGCCAAATTCGGTTATCAGCCGCTCACACTCCTGGGATTGAAAACGTCCTTGCAGACAAAGAGTCACGTAAATTACGTGATGAAACGGAGTGGATGCTTAATTCCACAGTCTTTCGTAAAGTATTGGAAACGTTGAATTTGACACCAAATATAGATTTATTCGCTTTTCGGCTTAACCACCGGGTTTAACGTTATGTATCATACCAACCAGACCCACAAGCAGTAGCTGTGGATGCTTTTTCCATTAATTGGAAAGACTATAGTTTATTTTATTCTTTCCTACCTTTTAGATTAATTACGCAAGTCCTTCAGAAAATTCAAGACCAACAGGCAACGGGGTTGCCGATCGTTCCGGATTGGCCAACACAAATTTGGTACCCAAAATTATAAAATCAATGCGAATGCTAATCCATCATCCGTTGTTAATACCACCACGAGAAAAGTTACTTCATTTTCCATACAACCCACAGAAAGTTCATCAACTGCAAAAAAAAATGTGGCTGTTGGTATGTCATTTATCAGGCGACGCCTCGAAAACGAAGGTGTTCCAGAGTCGGCTTCCAAATATATCCTCTAGTCAAGGAGAACCTCTACGCAAAAGCAGTATAGTACCTATCTCAAACAATGGGAGGTTTTCTGCTATACCCGAGGGATTAATCCAGTTTCGTCTCCTCTCGAGCTTGCCTTAGAATTTTTAGCCCAACTTGCAGATCGGCGTCTTGGTTATAGCGTGGTTAACACGGCGCGGAGTGCCCTATAATCTGTCCTGATACTATCAGAAAAAACTGTGTTTGGACAGCATCCCTATGTTAAAAGGTTATTAAAAGGTGTATTCGAGACCAAGCCCGCTCTGCCTCGTTACTCTTGTGTTTCGGATGTAGCATATATCCAGATATAAGGTTATCGGTTATATATCCAGAGATAAGGTTATCGGAGTCTATCTATTCATTCATAATTCATAAAAATTTTCTAGTTAGCAACACCTTCTGTCCTTAGATACATTAAAATAGGAATTTACCAGGCTTTCAATTTCAATAATTAAATAAAACGGGAATTTCCATCTTGATATATTTTTGCATTAACACGTTATAGTTATAATACAGTACGTTGCTATGCTGAAGAGTTTGTCCCGCCACGTAAATTTTAAGTTTTTATCATTTTTCATATATTTATAAATCTATTGTGTTATATAATTAACACCAAAATATTAGTGACAACGTAGGGTACATAAATAGCAGTTGCGTATCCAAATTCCCTATTTCGCAATAGCAATTGCAATTTTTGCAATCATAAAGTTCCAGTAATGTTTCTTGAAAGAATCCTTGTCTCTATAGGCGACTGATCCCCAGCCTCATTATAAAGTTTCTCAGGCAGCTCCTTATTTCTACCACGCAGCTCCAATTGCCTAAACCCAAGACAGAATATCTTAAGAAAAGTCTTCGTTATAGAGGAGCAAAGTTGTGGAATAGCCTTCCAGATGAAGTAAGAAATATACAATCATTTAATCTATTTAACTCAAGTGTGCGACACCTGGCCAGTAGACTAAACTAATTTAGTAATATATGTGTTAATTAATAATTTGTAATTAGTAGATGTAAGTGTAATGTGTAATTGTAACTTTTCGTTTATATCTGTAATCTCTGTTGTAAGCTAATTATTTGTAACATTTTTTAACCTACGCCCCCCTTGGAAACCAGCGTATGCTGTAGGGGTTAGCGTAGTCAAATAAAGTTTTTACTTACTTACTTACTTACATCCATTCAGCTCCCTTACTCTATGCCCATGAATGCCGCCATCGGTATAAGTTTGCACGTCTGGATGGACACTTTTTCGAAAGAAAAGTTTTATTCCCAATTTTTATTATTTAACACCCATGTGTTTATTATTATCCATGTGTCAAGCTAATTGGATTTATTCCCCTAGCTTTTTCAAATATGACTTATAATTATAAAGATTTATACTTTTACGTATACAGTGACTGTCCAGAAATAACCTAACAAAAACTGCGGTTACCTAGGTCAGACCAATCGAGGTCGAACCGCGGTGAAAACGATGTTTATCCTCGGTCGAACTCGAGCTCGGTCTGACAGACATTTTTTAATTAAGATGCTTTCGATTCGATTATTCATTTCTCGTTCTCAGCTGTTAATAACATCCCGCTCGGAAGCGAAGGAAAACCAGGATCGTACTTTCCACTTAATTACGGTCGTCTGCGGTTTCCATCGGTCTACCGCAACCGAACAGCAACCGCAATGTTGGGTTATTTCTGGACAGTGCTGCACGTCTACGTGCGCATTAAAAACGCGTAAGTGCATGGAAAGCAGCCATTATCACAGATTAGCTATATACAGATATGAAACTGAAGCCAAATCGAGTCACACAGTTTTTTGCCCAATGTGCGCTTGCGTAGCTTGCTTGGCAAATGTCATGTTCAAATTTAATTAGTAAATCGACAGAAAACTCGAATTTTTGACGAACAAATACCGATTTAAACAAAACCTTTAGGGTGATGTCCCATTTGAAGTATATTTGAAAGTGTATGAAAAAAATGGAGCTGCGAAAAATCTTAAAAGATAACAAGATGATGTGTTTGTTTCGCTGTTTCTAAAAAATATTTACAGAAAATTTTTGAATTCGATTAAAACATGCTTTTTCCTATAACCCTGATCTCATATCTTTAGCTATAAACGGGACTGATAAAGACAAAAAAATGAAGATATTTAGAGACTCGATATCCAATTAAAATGCGAGGGATGAGACACTACGTTGTTTAGACTGGTAAACAGTAATTAAGACCCGAATATGCGTGTTAATATGCAGCCTTCGTTTTTGCCTGGTTATTTAGTTGTCTTATGTCAGTTATGATACGAGAAAACAAGAACTTAATTTCTCTTCTAAAGCTAAAGGATTAATTATTTATTTTGCTTCGATTCTGCTTATGCTTTATATTACTTGTGTTTGTCTTTGCTTTTATAAAACGGATTAATCGCATGCTCTCTAATCTCTATAACATTCAGAAATTCAAACCATGTTTTTAGTAGGCTGTATCAAAGAGTGTATTTTTTAAAGTAAATAATTATATTCTACCCGTAGAATGATGGAAATACGTTGAAATAAGATTTGAATTGTAAATATTTCTAGGGTTGTAAATAATTCTGTTGTCATACCAAGAACAACATGAAACTAAACATGGCTGTGTGTAGTATTATCTTTTAGTTAGGTAACTACCCAAGCCAACATTAAATTTATAGATTGAGCACCAATATTGTATTTTTTTTTCATTGTTTTTGACGGATTTTGTGATAAATGCTTTAAAAGGGCGACCTGTATGATTTCCATGCCATAGTAATACTACATGCAGATGACATGTTTAACTCATCTGTGTAAGTTTATATATAAAGTAATTTAAACACTGGATAAAATAAATTTACAGTGTTTCATTTTTCACTGCCATTGGGCCTGTCAAATTAAACTGTTAAACTCAAGCTTAAAACAAGACATTTTTTAATAGCGAATTGAAACCTTTATTCCCTAAAAAAAAAAGCAAAAAGGCGCTCTTTACTTCAATAATTTCTCAGCAGTAAAGTATTGAAATTTGCTGCAAGCTGTGAACATGTAACAATTTCCATTTATCACGTCAGTCACTAGTTTAAATTTTTTTTGACGGCTGATGCAAACAAAACATTTTTGATTTTTTTACACTGTTTCTTTGGCATTTTAAAGTACTAAGACATTTTGATAGACAAACTAACACATTTTTCTTGGTCATAACATTACAACCAGCAAGCAGATGGAGGCATCTTTGCCGAAAAAGTGCAAAAGAGCATCTGGGACAACATGGTGCTACGCAATACATTGCGATACCAGCAAAAAACAAAAAACCTAACCAGGCCTTTTTAAGATTTCCCAAAGACCCAAAAAGGTTAGTTTACATAGTTATAATTCCAAATACCTATTATTCTATTCATAATATCATAATATGTACTGCAGACTGTAGTATAATTGTCTGCTGTGTTTTTAATTAATTTGGATATCTTGTCTAGATCTTGTCTGTTAACAGCAGAAGACTTGATTTTTACTAATGTCACCCGGATTATCTGTACAAAAATATCCGTCTTTGTAGTGACCATTTTGAGGAAGATATGTTTAGAAATGCAAAGAGAAATCGCCTCACAAATGCGGCCACGCCAACACTCTTCAATATTACAAATCTGCCTCCACGAATTGGCGTAAAGCGCAGATTGATGGTTCGGCAGGCAAACCTATAGACAACCATAACGGTAAAACCTAAAGAAAAAATTATATTTCACAAATTTTTTTTCACTTTTCCATAACCACATTCTGACTTCTGAACATTGAATATTCATACACAAACCCACTGCAGACGCACCATGAATTACAGCGTCATAAAGAAACATGTACTCTAAAAAAAAAATAATAGTACGTATTGGGTCAAAATTCTTTTTGTAGGCCGCAAAAAGAAAAAAATTGATTCTCAAAGACAAGTGGAGAACGACATCTTATCATAAGAAACTGGTACAGTTTTTTTAACACTGTGTGAGACTTTGGCTGTGTGACAAATTTCTTAATTGCCACACTAAAGATACTTGATTTTTACTTGGTAACCCTATAGCCAAGCTTCCCTACATAGATAATTAGACACATGTTTCAAAACAGTCGATTGTATTTACATTTGTAGAACATTTAGCAACATCAATTGATGGAGAAATTTTGTTGAAAGGTAAAATTTAGCATATGGGTAGGACTCTTTGTCTGGCCAAATCATTATTACATAACACAGTACACATTATCTGCATATTGTATATGGATGAGATATATGTCATCTATGATTTTGCATTCCATTCAAGGTAAAAATTCCGATCATGTTGCCTTGCCAAGTCATGAGAGAAATGAGACAACTGCTTATATAGAAGACTTGCCATTGGAGTAAATGAGCAATGGTATTTATTCAAGTTTCTTAATCCTGTCTGTATGATTGTCTATTTACCAGTCTAGAGTTTACAGTTATACATATCTTATATTTATTCCTGATTCTTATTGTAGAACCCCCACGCCCTGAAAATCATGAATTACCTGAAATGCTTAGCAATGATGTAACACCAACATATGGTAGTACAGACAGCAATACGTGTAATTATTTTATTATTCTATCTACTTACACAATATTCTAGTCAATGATTATAGAGAATACTGTACCGATCATCATAGCCCTCATTCTTTATTACTATTTACCTCATAGGTGACACAGCCCCCACTTCCAATGAAAATCCAACTTCACTCCCAAGAACCAAAGATGTCAGTTTTTTTTCCAACTCTGAACATGTCACATGATAATCATAAAAAACAACCGAAAGTCTCATAAACAAATACAAAACATTATATACAAGGCAACGAAAAAGAGCACAACGCCTGAGACAAACACTTGAAATGAAGAAAAAGCAAAAAAATGGGTAGAGAAAGGGCATTGGAAGCTTTAAGAACTATGCTCCCAGAAATGGTAGTCAATTTCATTGCAATGTAAATTAAGTTGCATAACACAAAAAGTCGAAGGAAAAGATACACACGAGAGATGAAAACTTTTTCCCTGTCACTTTAGCATGTGAGTGGTAAGGCTAATAGATTCATTGCTAAATTTTTCCACCTTCCAAGTAAACAAACTGTGCTAAAATGGGTTGAAAGCTTACCAAGAGGTCCTGGTTTTTCCAAAAAAGCATTGGATGCAATTGAGTGTAAAGTCAAGTGTATGCATCACTCCAGCAAGCTTTGCACTCTTTCAATGGATAAAATATCACTAAAAAAATCTCTCCTGTACGACTCAGCTTTGGATAAAGTGGTTGGAGTGGAAGATTTTGGTGATGAAAATCGCAGCAGAAACATAGCAACATCTGCAATTACCTTTATGATTCGAGGAATAACAGACAACTGGAAACAGCCTCTTGGATACTTCAATCATGTCCAAGTGAGGTCCTGAAACAAAAGCTATTCGAAATTATTGAGTACATGCTATCATCTCTGACCTTGGATCAAATTTCCAAAAGTTGGTAAAACTCCTAAACGTCTCACCCACACAACCTTGGTTTCTTCACAAAGGAAAGAAATACTTTTATATATATTTGACCCACCTCATATTATAAAAGCAGTCAGAATTAACTTAGTAAATAACAACTTTTACTTTGGGAACAAGGTTGCACGCTGGGATGACATAATCACAGTCTACGAAAGGGACAAAGCAATGACAATTCGTTGCAGTCCAAAGTTGTCAGATCAACATATCAACCTAAATGGTTTCTTAAAAACGAAAATGAAGTATGCCACCCAAATTCTAAGTCACTCAGTGGCAGCTACCATTCCGATGTCAGCAAGTCTTGGTGTCTACCTGCAGTAGCCATTGGAACAGCAGAATTTGTTTCAAATTTTGATAAAATTTTTGACTGCCTCAAAATTTCTACGCAACATAATGCCAAAGTTCACAAACATGCAATTTTCTCAGATTCAATCCACAAGAAATTCTTGAAAGAGATACTAACATTTGTTAAATCAAAAAAAAGTCGTCAATCCTGCTGATAATAAAGATGTTACATGTTCCCTAAAGTGTTTGAATGGCTTGCATACAACACACAGAAGAATCTCTTCAATTTTTGTTGGCAAGAAGGCTGAACCAGGATCCCTTGGAGAATTTTTTCGGGGTAATTTGGCAACAAAGTGGGAATGCAGACAATCCTACGCAACTACAATTTACAAGGGTATTCAGGAAACTATTCTATGACAACTACCTCATTCTGCCAACTGGAAATTGTGCAGAAGATTTCGATTCAATTTTGGTTGGATCTGCTAAGCAGAAGAAAATTAAAAGTGCCAAACCAGTCCCGTCAGAGAAACAACCGCAACCAAGCCAGCCACAACCGCTCCAAATTGATGTGCAGGATTATAAGACTTGTCTAGAAAACAATACAGTGAAAATGAATGCCATCACATACGTTGCTGGCTACCTGCTAAAGAAATGTTTTATGAAACATTCATGTCCGAATTGTAGATTGGAGCTGATCGATACTGAGTTAACATCCAGCAACCAACTTCTTTGCTTATTCAAAGGCTATGATGAAAATAAGGACAAACCTTTTAGAGGACTACTAACCCCAACCAAAACATTTGTTGACTATGTTTCAAGTATTGAAACAAAATTTCATGATGCATTTACCATCAATGTGCATAAGTTGGAAGTAGGGAATTATTTACTGTCTCTCCGTCCAAAGTTTACCTTGGCACAATGCACATATTTTCCAAGTACATACTTGTTAAAGCTGTTTGTTAGTTATAATATATATATATATATTATATATATATATATATTTATATATATATATTACATTTATATATATATATTATATATTATTTATATATATATATATTATATTATAATATTATATATATATATATATATATATATATATTATATATATTATATATATATATATATATATATTATTATATATATATACATACACCCATTTGCAAAACGTTGGCCGCAGATAGATAGATAGATAGATACTCGAAGTCTAATTAGAATTGCATATGATTACATTTGCATGGGATTTCAATCACATTACACAATATCAATCTATATAATTCGTATTATATATATATATATATATATTTATATATATATATATATATATATATCAAAATATATATTAATCACTAAAGGTTGTATATGAAAATCTAGAAATTCCGATATCCTTTCCGTGGCCGTACCGCAATTCGAAATAACGGGCCGGGCTGGTACGCTATCCAAACGCTTATGAATTTATATATATACAGGGTGTATCAAAAAAAAGGTAATCCAACTTCAACACGCTATTGTACGTGAACTACTCAGTCTATGAACGAATTTTTTTCACTTTCGGAAAGATCAGGATTTTAACTATCGGATGACATGTTTTTGGTGAAAAAGTGAGCACATACGAGGCTGATAAAAAATGTTAGTCGCAATCGCATATTTTCACCTTTGAGCCTAATTAAAGCAGTGCATAACAAAAGAAAAGAGCAATTAATCACGAACATGTCACAGCTTACACTGGTTTTATCACTTTTATGCCGCATTGCTTGGAATGTTCTCCTGATGTGATTTATTCATACTTAATATGCATATGCGGTTAGTTTATTCAAAAGCAAAATTCTTCAATTAATCCCAAAGAGAGTTAATTTTCAATGGTTTTAGTCCCAACTCTCAGAGGTGAAAATATGCGATTTTGACTAACACTTTTTATCGGCCTCCTATTTGCTCATTTTTTCACCATTTGGTATCAAAAACATGTTATTCGATAGTTAAAAGCCTAAACTTTCGGAATGTGAAAAAAATTCGTTAATAGAATGAGTAGTTCACGTACAATAGCGCACCAAAGTTGGATTACCTTTTTTTTGATACACCCTGTATATATTATATATATATTATATTTATATATATATATATTATATATATATATTATAATATATATATAATCACTGGAGCTGTGAATCCTTTTTTTACATCAATATAATAATAAAGTACAAAATTGTTTACACTAGGATATCATATTTGAATGATATCATAGAAGCGTTTCTTTTTGGACAGCTTATTAATGTACATTACCTTTTTGTCGAGCGATTTCCATGAGGTATCTTCGAGAATATGTCCACTCTATCAAACTTTAAATGCATTTTTTTAACAAGGAATATTCCCAATTATACTCCTTCAAGTTGGCATACTTGGGACCCATTTTACTTCCCATTGCTACACCACTTATCTGTTGGTAATGCTCACCATCAAAGGAAAAATTGTTGAGAGCGAGCACCAGTTCTGCTGATCTGTCCAAAACAGTTGTCGACCGTCGTTTGTGGGGCGTTTGTCTAAAAAAAATTTGAGGGCCTTCAAATCATCCTGGTGGGGAATGACCACAAGGATGACCTCTAAGGGTAAGGCTTGGTGAACACCATAGGTTGGTCAACAACCACGATAACACCAAGCCTGTTGCCAGATACTTTATCTCTGGTAATCATTGTGTACAATACATAAGAATTAGAGCCCTCTTCCCCATTTCTGCTACTAACGATAGCCGTAAACGACAAGAAATGCGACTCATCCACAGTCTTGGCACTCTCCGTCCCTTCAACATAAATGAAAGTTTCTCTTTCAAATTTAAATTGCACTTTCAAAAACTTTTTTCCAAGTGAAAGCAAAGGTACAATAGCACAGTTGGTTTATTGGTTTATGCGTTTGCAAAACCTGAGAATTATACAGCGTGGAGTACGAAATTTGTCGCGTACATGCAAACAAAAGGTCTGTATAAAGCTCCTTTCGTGAAAGAGGAATTGCCAGCAGATATAGCACCGTTAGCGGAGGATGCTTCGAATGAACAAAAGACCGAATGGGAGACAAGAGGACAAGAAAGAAAGGAACAAATCGGGAAAATTAACGAAAGAAATAACACGGTATGGTGTCACATTGCCCTAGCTCGCTTATATATACGACACGACTGCCTGTCACTGGAGGGTACTGGAGACGGAGGAAAAGCGTGGCGTCTGCTACAACAAAGGTATTCTAATGTTGACGACAAACCAACTGTTGTAAGCTTAGTTCATCAAATATCCCGACTACAATTGGGCGAAAATGAAAAATTGGCAGAATATTTCATCCAAGCATAAGAACTCATGTCTCGACTAACCGAAGCTGGTGAGAAAATATCAGAAACGCTGTTTAATGCCCTAGTAACTTCACCGAGCTGCGAACACGATTCCAAAACTATGAAGAAAGTCGACAACAAAGAAACCAAAGGTAAAAACATTGGTCCAACCAAATCGAAAGGAAATTGTTTTGTCTGTGGACTAGTAGGTCATTACGCCAAGCAATGCATTAAAAGAAATTCAGCTTTTTGCTCGAAATGCATGCAGAGGTTCAAGTAAGCAAGATGAATCTAAAGAAAAGGAAACATTTTAATCACTTTTCATTATATTCTGAATGCATGACACAGAAACAAGCAATAATAAAGCAAAACCAGACCAACTCGGTATAGACACAGGACAAAAGACCGTATGCAAACTGAACAAATAAATCTATGTTTTAAAACAAGCTGCACGGAATTGGTACGAATCGTTGACCAACCTACTCGTGAAAAAGGGATTTAAGCGAAGCCGCAACGACTAGTGTTTATTCGTGAAAGAGAAAGAAGACGGAACATTCACATACGTCTTAGTTTGGGTAGACGATATCATAGTAGCCGGCGCGAGCGAGGAAGCAGTGAATAACATAAATTTAATGCTAAATGTAAATTTCAAGATGGACGACCGTGGCGCATTACATTGGTTTTTAGGAACGAAAATTCTACGATCACATGACAAGATTATTGTTGACCAAAGCAAGTGCATCGAATCTGTTCTTCAACAATTCAACATGAATGATTGCAAAGCAGCAGCTACACCTGGAGAAGTAAAAAGCCAAACACGTCCTGCGTTACCTAAAAGGAACTATTGATTTGCAATAATGCAATTAACATTTTCAAAGAATTCCAACCTTGATGTGATTGGTGACTTAGATGCTGATTGGAGTGGAGATCTCGACGATCGCAAGTCAACCACAGGACACTACTTTAAGTTTGAAGGAAACGGTGCTGCAATTAGCTGGGATCGGAGGTCAAGAAACAAGCAACCGTCGTCCTTTCATCGGCAGAAGCATAGTATCAAGCTATGGCGGCAGCGGTCCAAGAAGCTATCTACTTACGAGCACTCCTAGAAGACCTTGGTATACCAATGAAGAAACCAACCGACATTGGCGAAGACACACAACCAATCATGCATAAAGATGTGTCATAATCCAGTATGCATCAATGATCAAAACTTATCGATAAGAAATTACATTTCATAAGAGAAAGACAAGGAAGTAAAGATTCATTATGTTCCAACTGAAGAAATGCCAGCAGACATCCTTACAAAATCATTACGTAGAGTGAAAGTCGAAAAGCATCAAAAAGTACTTTTAGGCTATTAGTTAAGAATTAAAAAACGAGTCGCGTGCCTTTATGGTGTAATAATGCACGATGGGGGAATGTTGGGAGAATACGAGAGAAGCTTGTAAAACACGAGGCGTAGCCGAGTGTTTTACAAGCTTCTCGAGTATTCTTCCAACATTTCCCCGAGTGCATTATTACACCATAAAGGCACGCGACGAGCTTTTTTAATTCTTTTATAATATAAGAAGAAATTATAGGGCAACAACAAAATTTATTTATTTGATCAATAATGAAATTCTCCTTACATGTTATTTAATGTTGCTTAGCAACAAAAACTTCAAAAGCCGGAGCGTGCATTATGGCCTCACAACGCACGCGCGGTAGCCAATCAAATTGCTCGTTATATCATACTTATATTATAAGAACTATTATTATGATTATTATTATATGGCAAGCGTCACTTCCGGCAACGACGATCCATTACGAGACGAAAAACAGAGAAATTCTGAATGAAAATTGTCACAAATAAACAGTAGCGTAGCCAGCCTGTCAATTTGTCCCACTATGCTAATATTTTAGTGTTCACTGACTGAGAAAACAATAGATTTCTAAAGACGTGAATAATTATATATAATAACTCGAAATTTACATAGCGGGACAAAATCGCCATACAGGCTGGCTACGTCCATCTGGCTAACTAAATATTGAATTTTTTGTTTTTACCAAATGCATACGAGGCTATGAAAACGAATCCATGCATTTCTTCTTGGTTTCAAGTGAAACAAGCCTTATGCGATATAATAAACTTTTTAATAACCTCAATTGCTCGGTCTTTACCATGCAGTCTTTACTACGAGCTCGGTCTGTTCATTTCTCCGGTATCTCCTTTGACTTCTTTTTTGCGTGTATTGCATGTGGCATTACATACATTTGATCCTTGAAAACAAAGTCGGTAATCTTATTATTATAATTGCTGGACTGTATGAGACATCCGGGATACTGGCCCAGATACGGAATATACGGACCATTGTCCGGCTATGGGTTTTAATTTTACGGAACGCTCGTCAAACAATCAGCTTAGAGGATTTTGAAAAGCCATGTAGTAATAAAGATTTTTTGCTACAAATACATTCAAAAATTGCTCGTCATTTTCCAAAGTCGAAAATAAAAAGTCGAAAGCCGTCAATCAATCGATGCGGAATATTGCTTAGAATAATTGTCTGAAGTTTTCAAATTCTAAATTACAAGTTTCACTCACAAAGATATAAAACTGATTGAATATAGACACACGGACATGATTTATAAACGCCTTCTTCTCATATAATACAAACAACCGAAGCTGGTACTTAATTTTTATCGGGGGGGGGGGACGTTTTTACCACCACCTGTAATTTGCGTTATAATATGCCAGAAGGCAAAAGAGTTAAAAAGGAAAGCTCTGTAATCATTTAAAAAGTGATAAAGTATATCGTCAGTATCGCAAAAAAGTTAGGCACTTGGCTATTCATTGAAATTGTCCCACTCCAAAGAAAAATAAAGATTTCTTTAAAAAACAAGGACTTATAAGAGAAATGAACTCACAAATGAAAAGGAGGCTTTTGTATCTACGAACAAAGTATTTTCATCTCATTTCAGGTGAAGCGAATCTGCCATTCATTAATTTCGCAAATGGAAGGAGGAATGGAAATATTAAAGGCTTTTTAAGAAGAAAGGTCTATTCTGGAAGTGGTATCACTATGAAAAGTCAAAGCATCAAATAGATCTTTTTTAGAAGGCTAGTAATAGCTAAAGAGTATTTATAAATCAGAGCAGATGAGGCAAAACGATCTTTGGAAGGAATAAGACTCTTTCAACAAATTGAGGACATCACTGCATTAATGAAGGGTGTATGGTGAAAATTTTTTCCCCATATAACGCGTAAGGTAATGGTTTCGGAGTAATATTTCATGCGTTATGACAGCAAAAACACTGTAGCCAGAAAATTGAATATCTAGGGGCGTAACTAGAGCGATCATTGGGGGGAGGGGTGAATATTCATATATTCATGTATATGAACACGACTGCCAAGCATGTTCGACTTTGCGCTATTTTAGGAATCCAGTATGGACTGCCTCTAGGTGTATACCAAATAGTGCTCTAAGTGCATATTAATGATATTACTGATATTAGGTGTACTACGTTTCTGCTTGTTGCGGGCGGGTATTTGCAAATCAGTTTATGTACATCGCATTTTGGAAGCTAAAAAAGACGTGTATTTGTATTCTCCGACGCGATGAAATTCACCAACTTCGTAGAGTGATTTTTGATCGTGATTATTTTCTTTTGACCGTTGCTATGATACAATACTATAACTTAAATATGAAATATTCAACAATATTCCAAGGGTGTCTCAAAAAAAACCCGAAAACTATTGAAGTCACTCATTGTTAATTTAAAATTTTATTGTTAACAAAATTTGAAATTCTGCATAAATACGTTTAAATTTGAATTAGCCTTGTTATCGCTTCGAAGGAAAATGGTACAGCTGATTGCATGCGGAACGAGTGTTTATTTTGATATCATCCCAACAGAGTGCTTAGACGTTCAAATTCTAACAATTACATTGTTATGGGTGATATCAATAGTTTTCGTTTTTTTAGACAACCTGTACAGAGTTATGAAAATAGAAGACCTTCAGAAATTAAAATTTTGTTATAATTTAAATGCCTGATCAATTGTCTAAGCCCACCGCCCACGGACGCACAAGCATGCACAATCGAATAAAATCTGAAGCATGGCGTATTCATTAATTTCGCACGGGCGTTGCGCAAGGTTGTGCTTTTCACCCGTGGATTTCAATCAAGAACCTTTCTAAAAACGCGTTTTGTACTACGTAGTTTTTAACGTTGGGATATAAGTCTGGACGATAAAAACTTTTGCCTTTAGCAGTTATGTCAAATTCCCAAGAGCAGAAAGGCTTTTGTGCATGCTTGTGACAAAGATATGTAATATAGCACAGAGCTGAAAATATTCTACGTATCCAAGGGCTTAGCGTAGTGACGGGGCATTTTAATATAACAATAGTTTAATTTTAAAGGTCTTCTTTTTTATACACCCTGTATGATGGTATTTTCCTTTATATGGTAACTTAAGCATGCATGAATTGCATGCAAATCGCTAAGCGTATGTTCATGATAATATGATATAAATACAGGTGAAGCAATTACCTGTTCATCACGTCTAGCACTACCTAGCAGACACAAGCCTTATATCAGACGTTTTAAACATGTCATATCAGAAGACCAAAGCGCAGAGAATCAATCGTCTAGCTCGCGGCTACAATCACTTCAGCTTTGATCGATAAGCTCAAATCTTATCTTGATAGCAAAATAGTGACTGATAGTTGGCCTTTCCTCTGGCCTAAGTATTGTTAATTCATCTCAAACTAAAAAGCTCGAAAGACAAGCAGGATGTCGCGCAATAAAATTTCCCGGCAACAAAGAGCAGTTCCTGTTAAACGCAGAAGTGCACGATTTGCTCGACGAATCCGTTGAATTGTTTCGATAAAGAGACAAAATACAGATTCAGCATTGATAAAAATGGAAGCAGCTGAGAATCTCATACTTCAGAGGCAAAAGAAGATAAAGTTAGCTGACAAGAGCGAAGCTGGCCGGTTGGCTGTTTTAAAGAATACGAGGCGGAAGAATTTGCTAGCGACTCAGACGACGAGAAAACAATAAAGAAAGTCCAGGAATCAGCACTTAAGAAACGCAGAAATAATGCTATTAGGAAAGATAAAGAAAGACAATCATCATGTCCGCCTTATAAATGCACTGTTGTTTTCGAGGTATCTATTGCCCTTTCTTTGATTCAAGCGGCAGGCGAGTGCTTGCACATATAGCCTGTCATTAGTATGTGCATGTTTGAATGTGTAAGTGACAGGAAAAGGAAAATGACTTCCCATCGGACGAGCTAAACGAGGTAGAAAGAAATGGTATTTCTTTTGTATGGCAACGCAAACATGCATGAAGTGCATACAAATCGCTAAGCGTATTTGCATGATAATATATGGTATAAATAAAGGGCGGCGAAGCAATGACATGTTGTTCATCACGTCTAACACTAACTAGCAGACAAAAGCCTTATATCAGACGTTTTATACTTCTTTATTCCTAATTTGCAATTGCTTTTTTGTTTTTTCTTTGTTTCCTTTTTATTTCTTTTGCTTACTGTAATTTATAAATTTTGTTGTAGGCCGTAGAGTCCCAAATCCATCAGGCTTCCGATGTGGAACAAATGGATGATAGAGATATGTTACAAGATAATTATGATTTGATTCAGGTACAAAGTTTTATTGACGTATGTGAACTATAAGAGTTTGTGAGTGAAAAAAACAGCGTGCTACCAATAGCTAGAGGTAGGCTTAGTTCGCATATTAAATTCTGGGAGGACATCGGAGATTCCGAATTTATCTTAAACACCATACGAATTGGATACAAGATCCCTCATTTTGCATTTCATCAACCTTAGCGTGCTTTCCCAACAATCAATCAGCCTTAAATCCCATCTTAATTATTTTGTCATTGACTCTGTATCAGAGGTACTATCCTCTAGGAGAAAAGTGGTAGTACAGGACAGTGTGTTACAAGTGTGCACACCCTAGTCTGTGGCAATCCAACCGGGGTAAAAGAAACGACTTGTTTTAGGCTTGCGCTAAGTTAACAGTTTTGTTTGTAAACAAACTATCAAATTTGAAGACTGGCGAACAGCCATCCAATTTTTTTGACAAAAGCACATAGTTTACAACATTTGATCTGAAAAGTTATTACCATCATCTCGACATTTTCATACACCAGCAACCGTACTTGGGGTTTATTTGGCTTAAGGGTGGGCAGAAACCCAGTTATTTCATGTTTACTGTACTGCCTTTCGGGCTAACGTCCGCTCCTTGTATATTTACAAAATATTTCGACCCTTAGTGTTAAACACTGGCGAGCACAAGTGATTAGTAATATCGTCTATTAAGACGACGGATTTGATATTAAAAAAGTTCCGAATCATCTATCCGTAATTCTAGCATCATTCGACCTGGATCGGGCGGGGTTTGTAGCTAACGATGAGAAATCGGTATGGGATCCCACTCGAGATATGACATGGCTGGGTCTAAGTTGGGACGACATAAATGGTACACTTACGCCTGTATTCTAAAAGCTCACTCACACTCAAACTCATTGAGTGGGAGATCTTAATCCTCTCATAAGGTTTCAATGGCGGTATTTCGAGCCGAATAGGCGCTTGATTTTCAGTGATTTACCTTATATCTTTCCCTCTATTCAGAGAAAACTTTCTCATTGATCAGCATTAACAAAATTCATATGTCACACTCCATGAGTGTGAGTGTGAGTGAGCTTTTTGAATACAGCCGATAGTGTGTCGACTCACCGCATAACAAAAACTCTGGATACCATTAAACAAGTTCTGGATCATCCTAACATTTCCGCACAGAAATTAGCCTCCATCGTAGGTATGATCATTTCCATGGCTCCAGTTATTGGCAATCTTACGAGAATCACGACTCGGCTTTGCCAGATGATTGTTGTTTCATCCGAGACCTGGGACTCATTGTTTATGCTTGATGAATACCGCAATTTAGAATTACAATTTTGGAAAGCTAATATAAATAAGATATTTGCTAGCGAATAGGAATTTTATGTATTCCGTCCTGTGTTAATGGGTTTGAAGGAGTTTTGGGTTAAAGGGTCAAGATAGTGTGAGGATTATATAATAGTGTTAGGCAGGTGTAAAGATGGCGAGGAATGGCGTTCCGGCAGATATCCGGATAAGGAGGAGCCTAGGCATCACCAGAACGGTTAAATAAGGCTACTCATAAGCGAGTAGTAGAATCAGTCGCCGAAGTCAACGGACAAGAATCAACTATCAAACAAAAAGTTTTTACCCAAGGTAAGAGTATTCAACGTTTTATTCAGTTATTTACTTGTTATCTTCCTTAACGTTTCACTATTATTATAATGGCTACTGTACCCAAAGTTCTCATTCTCGGACACTCTTTTGTACGTCGTTTGAAAAGCGATTTGCATATTCGTTTTGATGCGCACACCGCGGCGGACTTTGGTTTGCAAGGTACAGTGTCCATTCGCCTGCACGGGGTGGGGGGTCGCACGGTGCAGAAAGTAGCGGCTTTTGATCTGGGCATAGTGTCGGAGTTTGAACCAGATATTGTAATCCTGGAATTAGGGACGGATGACTTGGCTAATCTGCCGCCAGGGTCACAGGTTCCCAAATAGAAGAACTGATTCAGCTTTTGCTATCCAAATACTACATACGTCTTGTCATATGGTGCCAAGTTACCCCACGCGCGACGGTAAAACGCCACGCATATACCCACGGCAAATTTAACGATAAAGCAGCGCTTCTTAATCAATATATGCGCGTTGTGCTTGAGCTGATGGCTCAAGCCACTTGCTGAAAGCATACGGGTTTTGCGAAACCGTCTGTGTCCCCCTTTCTACCGGACGGGGTCCATTTTAACCGAACGGGTCAATATAGGCTCTATCGCAGCTATCGCGGTGCTATATTACGTGCACTACGTATGTTATAACATGTTAGATTGAGTTTCATTTTTAATGTCGCTAATGTTGTTATGTTATTGCCCTCATATCGAGGCTACTTCGTCCTCTTCGGGAAATTTCTTCCCAAATTATGGGATATTTACAATTATTCCACCTTTGAGGTGTTTTGACCAACTTTTGTTGGCTTGTAGTTTAGATGTTTGGCCACTCAGGGCAGGATACGCGGCGACATTCCACTGTCTGCCATTGCCTGATCCTGTGAAATTTCAATTTACCGTTCCAGTGTGTTTCCTACATGCGCAAAATTTCAATCAGTATATGTTTGTTATGTTTTTTCTATTCTTCTCCGGGCGCAGATTTTTCGTTTAGAATGCCACCAAAGCGATCCTCGACTCGTAAACGTGGCCACGATGCTGGGCCGTCCACTTCTGTTGACGAAGGTCCGTCTACACGCCGTAGTCGACGCCATTCAACGCGCATATCTACTTTGGCTTCTCAAGGCGAGAGTAATGTCCAGCCACGGATACCGCAGCACGCCGCAGAACTACCAACGGCTCCAACACCAAGTGCTCCAGTCCAGCTACCGCCCGGCCTTGTTGATTCCATAGTCTCGACGGTGACAGCTGAGGTGACTAAACAACTGGCGCAAAACCAACAAGCCCTACCACGTGCACCGCCAATGCAGTTGTCTGCAAGTCATGCTTCAAGTATGGTGAACGACGCAATAACTGCGGTTCACTCACAAATCACAGGTCAGCCCCAGTCATTGCCTACTGTAGATAATGTAGATAATCATAGTGTAATTCCAACCCAGGTTTTCCTCTCATCGAGTCTACCAATTGACTCTAGAGTTTCGGGTTTTTTTGCGACACCCTGTAGTTTTACAATGTTTTGCAACATTTAAATTTGACGTCATTACAACGTCATATCTTAACTGGGGGGAGGTGTTGCAACACCAAAGTTTTACTGACGAACACGTGACGCTTAAAGCGCGTTCCAAGAAAGCTTATACCAGTGAGAACTGAATGTCTAAAGCATTTCCATGGGAATTTGTAGCTGAAATGCTTCAAATCTTATGTGGTTTTTCAAAGTGTACGTAATTGGACATTATATGCCAAACTATGAGAATATTTTTGCACCACTTTAAACGTTAACGATTTATCAACAGACGAGTGAGACGACATCTCAATTTATGGCAAGCAGCTAAGTAAGTTGAGCAAAATTATAGTTTAAACCGACGATTGTGTGCTATCACCGACCGATATCGTAATTTTCCTAATTAGCACCGGGCTAATACGAATAAAATTATCACAGTAAACAGGAAACTGCTTGTGTTCAACGAAGTGAAAAGGAGACGTCATTGTGCCAGTCAGCCACAATGTCGAAACAATTCTCCGTGAGGGAAAATACCGGAGAATAAGGGCTTACGGGAGACGATAATTGGGGGGGCATATATATTCGTATATTTATGTTGTGCAAGATGAATTTCTTTTCAGATCCATTGCCTTTCAATGTCTGTTAACATGAATATATGAATACGTGCCCCCCCCCCCCCAACAATGGACGATTTGCGCCTTAGACGAATTTCTTACCTCGGCTTTAAAAAGGACATTCTTTGAAAGAGCATACTAAACTTAGTAAAAATGCTAAGTTTGGTTGGAAATCTTTGTAAAGTACGGAAGATATAGCCATGCGAAGTTGTCGATTTTTGTATACTTTTGTATTACGACCGGAAGTTTGTAACTAAATTAGTTACACATCTCCGCACGTAATACAAAAGTATACAAAATTTGCCATGACTATATTTTCCGTATTTTACAAGATTTTGCAACCAAACTTCGCATTTGCACTAATTTAAATACGCGTTTTTTAGCTGTGGTGATTTATTTTCTTATTATTACTCCGATCAAAAGTTAGTCTAAAGCGCAAGTGGTCCATTATCGTCTCCCGTACGCCACTGCAGGAAAAGCTCCAAACAGGAGCGGATACAGCGAGGAGAATATATCATTCATCCTTTGCGGGAGAAGAGTCTAGTTGGCGCCTTCACAAGAGCCACTTCATGCAAAAATAAGGACTAAAAGTTGTAACAGTATCCCAATTCAGATGTTCAGTTGACACATTTCATGTCTATTAGATTATGTAATGAATTATGTAATCAATTATGTAACAATACTGTTTACGCAATTTGGATAATTGTCCATAGTATAGGCCACATAAAAATTCAATTCAAGCTAAATTACTACTTTTTCACTTTATTTTTGGCGTATTAATTTAAACAATTAACGCGTTCTTAGTTGTGGTTCTAAGTTTTCTAAATTTTTAATTATTTCGCGCAAAAGGTTTATTTTGCTTTAATGAAGGCTTCCATACAAGCATGAGCATAATTATTTAGTACATGCGCTGCAAGGATAAATTTTGCACAAACGTTTTCGCTTTATTGAAAGCTCCTCAGGTGCTGAATACTTTGTAAAAAATGAGTTGCGATATCCTATATTTACATATTTCACTGGTTTACAACTACGTCACTACACGTGTTGTGTTGGATTACTTAATGGTAATTATTTACATATATATATTTCACACAAACAAAGATATGAAAATATATAACAAAATCTTACATAAACTGCATGGTATTATTATTGACATGGATTTAAATCCGGCTGAAGTATAGTTATAATGTCTCTTTCCTTTGACTCCCTGACTAAGCTGTCTGAATGATTGTCACATTGATAAATCGGCAAAATCTGGAAGTTGCCAATGCTACATTTTCTGATGTGCTCACTTGCTGCTAAGTAGCAATATTCTTCATGGTTTATTTGCTGTCTGTGTAGCGTAACTATGTGACGGAAGTTTTCAGTTTTGCCGACATAAAAACTTTTGCATTTTGTGCAGAGTAGAACGTATATAACGTTCCGCGATTTACAATTCATCTGACATTTTATTTTCCACGCTTTGCCGTTCTTCAGTTTCATATCAATTCCGGTCACTATGATTGCACAGGAATTGCATATCCTGTTTTATTTTATTGATTACTTGTGGGTTGTTGGGATTATGTGTCAAAACCAGCGGAAGGATTTTTGCGTTGTCATCTCTGTTTTTTGGTGTTCTAAGTTCGGGCATTGGTAGGGAGGTTGCTTTCTCTATTCCTTTTGTGATGAGGTTCTTAGGGTAGTTTTGTTGTAACAGGAATTTTTCGAGTTCGCGGAGTCGTTTTGTGTTGATGTGTGGGTCTGACACAATGCAACATGAGCCATTTTCATCCCCATCGCTGTTCCCTGTATTTGCTGATATAATTTATTGTCGAAGTGGAAAGTGTTTTCTTTCAGGACAATTGTAATCGATTCCATGATGAATTCTTTAGAAAACGATCGGTTGAGAGAATTTCCAAAGTTGTCAATCCAGTATTCGATAGATGCAAGGCCGAGCTCATGCGGAATACTCGTATATAGGTTGACAACGTCAAATGATACAAGGAGTGCGTTATCATTGACTGTATCTGGGAGGTGGTTTAAAAAATCGAGGTCATCGCGGATGAAACTTAGTACATGTTGATACAGGGGCTTCAAAATTATGTGTATGAAATTGCTCAAGCTATGTGTGGGTGACGATGGACCAGCAACAATCGGGCGAAGTTTCAGATCTGGTGGTGCTTGTATCTTGATGTACGTGGAGTTTTGTTGTTCTATGGCTTCTTTTACGGCTTGTGATTTGTGGATTTTAGGTAGTCCATAAAAGTAGGAGGTTTTCCAGCCGAAAGTCTGCAAGTAATCTTTCTCTTTCCTTGTTGTTTCCTTGTCGAATTTTTTCAAGTGTGTTCCAATTTTTTGATGATTTTATCATCATAGTTCGTGTCTGTCAGTTCTGCGTAGTGTTCGTTGTCGGCCAGCATTTCTTGTATTTTAGCACGATAAGATGTTTTGTCCATGACCACGGTCGCTCCGCCTTTATCAGCCCCCTTAATGATAATTGCGTCATCGTTTTTCAATTTGTCCAATGCGCAACAAATCGTTGGTAAAAAACCCATCAAACTTTGTACCACCAAAGTCAGAAGATAGATACCTCAACATGTTTATTGAAGCAACAACGCGCTACCATATACCTCAATTTTTTAAACCACCTCCCAGAAACAGTCAATGATAACGCACTCCTTGTATCATTTGACGTTGTCAACCTACATACGAGTATTCCGCATGAGCTCGGCCTTGCAGCTATCGAGTACTGGATTGACAACTTTGAAAATTCTCTCAACCGATCGTTTTCTAAAGAATTCATCATGGAATCGATTACGATTGTCCTGAAAGAAAACACTTTCCACATCGACAATAAATTATATCAGCAAATTCAGGGAACAGCAATGGGGACGAAAATGGCCCATGTTGCATTGTGTCAGACCCACACATCAAAACAAAACGACTCCGCGAACTCGAAAAATTCCCTGTACAACAAAACTACCCTAAGAACCTCATCACAAAGGGAATAGAGAAAGCAACCTCTCTACCAATGGCCGAACTTAGAACACCAAAAAACAGAGATGACAACGCAAAAATCCTTCCGCTGGTTTTGAAACATAATCCCAAAAACCCACAAGTAATCAATAAAATAAAATAGGATATGCAATTCCTAGAGAACTCCGAGAACACGAAAACACTTCTGGAAAGTACGAAGTTTATTGTCAGCCGCCGCCAACCAAAAAACTTGAAGAAACAGCTAACACAAGCCCGGTTTGTTTCCGAGAGAACTCCCAGCAGTGTGACAAAATGCGGAGAAACCAGATGCGCTACCTGTGCAATCATAGTGACCGGAATTGATGTCAAACTGAAGAACGGCAAAGCGTGGAAAATAAAATGTCAGATGAATTGTAAATCGCGGAACGTTATATACGTTCTACTCTGCACAAAATGCAAAAGTTTTTATGTCGGCCAAACTGAAAATCTCCGTCACAGAGTTACGCTACACAGACAGCAAATAAACCATAAAGAATATTGCTACTTAGCAATAAGTGAGCACATCAGAAAATGTAGCATTGGCAACTTCTAGATTATGCCGATTTATCAATGTGACAATCATTCAGACAGCTTAGTCAGGGACTCAAAGGAAAGAGACATTATAACTATACTTCAGCCGGATTTAAATTCATGTCATTAATAATACCGTGCAGTTTATGTAAGATTTTGTCATATATTTTCATATCCTTGTTTGTGGGAAATATTTATGTAAAAAATTAGCATTAAGTATAATATTTTATAAATATATATATATAAATATATATATATATATATATATAAATTATATATATAAATTCATAAGCGTTTGGATAGCGTACCAGCCCGGCCCGTTATTTCGAATTGCGGTACGGCCACGGAAAGGATATCGGAATTTCTAGATTTTCATATACAACCTTTAGTGATTAATGTACCATCTGTGATTAAAGATATATACAACCGAGTTTCTTCAAAAATTGGAAAATTTAGGACACGTCCATTTAATGTTATATTGTGTATTATAGACGTGGTTGGCCTATATCCTCATATACCACAGGGACTGGAAGCGCTTAAGAAAGCATTTTGTAAGGCTGAGAGGGAGTTGCCTGTGGAGGACTTGGTTTCTTTGGCTAGATTGATATTGGCAAATAATTATTTTGAATTTGACGAAAAAATTTTTCGTCAAAAAATAGGGACAGCCATTGGAACCAAGTTTGCTCCGGGTTTTGCCAACATTTTTATGGGGTATTTAGAGGAAAGCTTTCTAGAGACATGTGAATTAAAACCGTGGGTATGGTGGCGCTTCCTGGATGATATCTTCATGATTTGGCTTCACTCGTCGGAGGAACTTGATAATTTCTTCTCCGTTTGAATTCTTTTCATGAAGATATTAAGTACACATGGGATATAAGTGATAAGAGAGTTCCCTTCCTTGACGTTATGGTACACTCTAAAAAAAGGGTGTGCTGTAGTAACACACCTTTTTTGTCCTCAAAACAGCACACCTTAAGGTGTGCAAAATAGCACACCTTGTGTGTTTCATAACACATGAAAAGGTGTGTTGTTAGCTTGTCCTCATTTTAACACACCTTAAGATGTGTTCTACCATTAGGTGTGTTAGTTAGCACATCAAGGCGTGTTATTTAGCACACCCATGTGTGTTGTCTAGCACACCTTGCTGTGCTAAAATCACAACTTAAGGTGTGTTATTTAGCACACCAAAGTGTGCTATTAAACACATTGGGTGTGTTAAATGTGCACACATTCCAGGCTACAAAATAAGCACACTATTAAAAAGGACAACATGAAACTACTGGTAATTTAACTTCGTTAGCGTGCAAGTAAACAATAACACATGTCAAGTTTATAAAATGCTATTCATTATAATAAAGGCAAATACATATACTATAAATAAACCACATGCAAGGGAAATGTATTTCTATGAAACTATATATACAAAGATACAATTAATATTATGTTAGCGGGAATATGTGGGTAATTAACAACCCGTGTTTAATAGTTCTGATGCTAAAGTAAAGTACTTTATGGACCTTTTGGCATTGTCCTTTGCCCTAAGACCAAAGTCTTGAATAAAAAAAAGAATGCCTGAGAGATTATCAGGGTAACTCACATCAAAAACATAGTAAGTACAAATAAGGTCCACTAAGGCCTCCAGAAGATTGTTTGAGGTTTCCATGAAGCAT